>NW_021680557.1:156207-185608 GCF_001412515.2 Diachasma alloeum
ATGAATAAGAAATTCCGTTAAATCATTGATTTTGTTTCTGAGTTCATGTTTTTCAATAATTGAATAATCATTCATTACTCGAGATGAAAATCAAAGAGTTATTGTTTTCTGTCCATATCGACAGCTTAGTAACAGAGTCATGTAACTAAAAAAAACCATCATTTCCAAGAGTAAAGTGACATATTTCCAAAAAATGCGCTATTTATGCTCAGTATTGGAAAAATCATCGAAATAATCATTTTCATTTTTTTTTTGATCAAAGCAACATATCTTCAATCATTTTCGTTCAAACAACCGTAAGTCCCACTCACGTTCGTTTGTTCCAAATAGATGTTAAACTTTCAAATCATCAAAAAAATGGAAAATGTACGCACTTGTGAGATACGTTGTTATGACCTGTAGGTGTAACAAATAAACGTATCTCCCACAAACCGTTCCAAAATTATTTAATTATGAATTAACATATCGACAGCTTAATAACAGTCCCGTAACTACCAAAAACGGCCATTGCCAGAGGTAAATGGTGTATCTCCAAAAAATGCGCTATTTGTGCTCGGTATTAAAAATTTCATCGAAATAATTATTTTCGATTTTTTTTTTAACAGAGCAACGTATATCCAATCATTTTCGATTAAACAAGCGTAAATTCCACTCACGTTCTTTTGTTCCAAATGAATGTTACACTTTCAAATCATCAAAACAAACAGGGGGCAGCGAGCATATAATATGTCAGTGAGCATATAATGGTGAACATGTCACTGAGTGATGTTCCAATGCTTTCTCACGAATGAAAAAATTCAATAGAAAACCTGCGAATTCGCTAGAAAATTTTATTAGAATTCTATAGGAATACTATGGGGTTTCTATAGAATTTCTATTGGAATTCTATTGAACAATTCTATTTATTTTTTGCGCTGATGCTATTGGATACTCAATAAAGAAAGTCAATAGATTTCGAATTTCTGTATGAATTTTTCTTTTAAGATTTTTTCTATAAGAATGCTTGGGCATTAATTTTCTAAGTTTTGTCCACTCGGATTCTGCAATGCAAAACAAAACAAAATCCAGTGGAAAAAACTTACAAAATTTGTGCCCAATAATTCTGATGGAAAAAATCTGACAGAAAAATTTAAATAGAAATTTGAAATCTATTAACTTTTTGTTATTGAATATCCAATAGAATCAGCGCAAAAAACAAATAGAATTTTTCAATAGAATTCCAATAGAAATCCTATAGAAATCCCATAAAATTCCTATAGAATTTTCTAGCGAATTCGCTAGGTTTTCTAGTGAATTTTTTCATGAGTGCCTGCATACCAGTTGGACGTTAGAAAAAATATTCGCAATAACGAGTAACGGAAGGGACGACTTTATCTGGTCAGGTTTTCCCCTAACTTAGGGTATCCTCCAACCTTTTGCAAATGCAATACAGGAGGTTGGAAAGAGTTTCGATGGGGGGCGAGAAAGACGCAAGTAGCAAAAATGGGGAGAAATATCCGAGAGAAAAAAATTTATTATGCTGAAACCATTCGGAAGCATACCATCAATTTATTGATGGCGAAGAAAGCATTGAAACATCACTCAGTGACATGCTCACGATGACATGCTCACTGCGTCCTGTTTGTTTCCTCACCTGATGTCTCGATTTTTTTGTGAAAAGGAAAATTATGTAATCACATCACAATCGATTAATACGTACGCAATCGAAATGCGCAATCGATTATCATAACCATCAAAGAAACAAATCGATTCCCTTTTTTCTCGTCTCGATAGCTGAAAATCGAAAGCAAATGATAAAAAGCCTTGCGCTTTTTTTTTTTGATCATTGGAGAGACCGATTCATACGCAAAAAGTCGATTATCATATCGAAGAACGAAATCGATTCACTTTTTCTCGCTAGCTGAAAATCGAAAACAAAAGACAAAAGCCTTGCTCTTTTAATCATAAGGATATTATTCTAGATTTAGTTCAATACTACAATTTTATTGGGAGTATTATTGATATACTCAAAACAAACGATCATTTTTAAGAATCATACGGTGGTCGAGTGGATAGGGTACAGAACTACTACCCGAGTGGAAATTGTTTCAGGCCTACCTGAAGCACGGTCAGAACTTGATCAGGTTTTTGTAAAGTTTGACTGATCCGGTGATTCCTGATGAGAACCTGACCAAGTTCTGATCCAGCAGATCGGATCCGAAAAATTACAGGCTTGNTATTGGGAGTATTATTGATATACTCAAAACAAACGATCATTTTTAAGAATCATACGGTGGTCGAGTGGATAGGGTACAGAACTACTACCCGAGTGGAAATTGTTTCAGGCCTACCTGAAGCACGGTCAGAACTTGATCAGGTTTTTGTAAAGTTTGACTGATCCGGTGATTCCTGATGAGAACCTGACCAAGTTCTGATCCAGCAGATCGGATCCGAAAAATTACAGGCTTGTTCAGATCAAGTTCTGATCAGGTAGGCACGATCTCATCCTGAGGTCGGCTGCCTGACCCCAATTTGATCAAATTCCGATTTGATGTCTTCGATCGGCATTTGAACGGGGTCAATTGAAGAGAAAATGATCAGATTCAGACCCGGCCCACCTGACATTAATTTTAATAAGTTTTTCGGATAATTTAATTAACTATTATTATACTATTCAAATTAAGCTTTATCAACCATTATCAATAATTATTTCCAATCTTTAAAAAGGATCATTATATTATAATTAAAATAAATTAAATTAAGTTAATTTAATTTAATGAATTTAATTTAATTAATCAATTTAATTAACAGCCAGCCCTTCTCAAATGTACAGAAGGGAGGGATGATGATGCCGTAAATACGTATTATTAGAGGAATATCAAACTTACACGCAAATGATCTTGAGAAAAAAAATCACCAAATGTCTACTTATTTATTAGTGTTATTGTTATTTAACAGTAGAGATTCATTAAGAGAGGTGGCCTACGGTGAAAGAATTGAATAATCTTTTGGTTGGATTAATTATCATTGATCATTCTTATTAATACTGACAGACCGGTTTTCATACAGTTGACTTAATCAAGGTCGGATCCATTCATCCTGATCAAATCCGGATTGGTCAGAGGCGGAATCAAGACCGGATCTGTCCACTTGATCAATACCTGATCAGTGGTGAAGTCTAACCTGATCCATACTTAATCAAGACCTGACCGGAATTTCCACTCGGGTACGTGGAGGGTGCCGAGTTCAAGTCCCGCTCTGGGTGATTTTTTTTCTTTTTTTTCTCGACCCGCCTATTCTGGGACCACTATTTATTCATTTACAATTCATTTTTGGCCCAATTTAATAATTCAGTTAGCAATTCATTAATTTGTAGCAAAGTCTATGCCAGGTAAGGTTGAAACCAGGCCGCCTGTCACGGCCCTTATCAGGTTTAGAAATCAGGTCCTGATCATGCTTTGCGTTATATCTCATCAGGCCCTGATGTGGTAACCCTAACCGGGCCGGATCTTTTCTACGGCACAGCGAAGCAGGGCCTGCCCAGCCAAGTACTAAAATTTCTACTCGGGTGGTAGAAGATGAGAAAAAGCTCATTGTAGGCCGCGGATGGCCCAGTGCCGGTCAATCTTGGTCCAATCCTGATCTCTTACCAGGGTTTATATGAACCTAGAACTGGCCGTGCGCGTCGACGTATGAAAAAATCGTAGAGAAATTTTCTATACGGACTTCGTATAGAAATTCTATAGGGTTTCCGTATATTATATTCGGATATTTCTATACGAATATTTTCTATACGAATTATAGGCGATCGCGCATGTGTCATCGGCTATGGGTCCCAAAAGATACATTTATTTTCTAATAACTGAAAATCCCTAATAATAATACATTAATTTTTTAATGCGTCTGAAAGTTTGAAGAATGTCGTTATTCATTTTCTCATAATTATTTTCACTTCATTATCGTTTGCCACTGTAGAATCGTTCAATCGACATTGATGATGTTGTCATTAAACCAATCGAACGTTTCATTCATTTTTGAGAAATCGTGAACCGAAATTTGGAAAACTTCATTCGTATACACACACGAACCTTCGGCCCCCCCGGCGTTCGGGCCTTTGGCTCGACTCGTGCCCCCTCGGCTTGACTCGTCTCGTCTAACGCTCGACTGCGCGTGTCCTACGACTATCCCTAAAAACATTACCCCACTCGTATTAACATTCCCCCTTTTTTACACTTGTACCGTAATATACTATTTCGGCTTAGTGACGAATATACTATTTCGGCATTAGGTGAACGTGATAGCAGTGACAAAAAAATCGAGATACGCGGCAGCGTATCGGCCAAGAAAAGGTTTGACCGACTGAGCAAAACATCAGGCCAAGTGCACCGCGTATCTATACACGATAGAACTTCCCCCTCCACTACCTCTAAATGATTTACATTCGATATAATGAAAACGGGACGACAAATCGGGAAAGTGTCGTTAGTTACATTATATAAATCGCCTATGAGCTTTTCAACGGTGTAACTATGGTATTTTTGGATTAACAGTAAAGAAGATACGCGCATAACAATGAGTTGATATTCACATTCTCGCGATTCACATTATAAAGTCGGAGAGTCACGTTGTAACGTTGGTAGCGCTGGTCCAACTGAGCCTCATATCCAACGTTGAAGTGTTGCTACCAGTGCAGTTGAATGTGGATTGTGATGTTGTTATGGAGAACCACGGGAAATGTTCTTCTTCGCGTTAAATCACTTATTAGAATGAATCAGAAAATCGACTCGGTGTTCCATTTTGTTTTCTCTCGTCGAAAATTCGAATTTTATCCCGCTATATCTAGTTTATGCACTGTTTGTGAGGTTATCGGCTTATATTTGGAATGTGACAAAAGTGAGATGTGTCGAAAATATTGTGTGATCAAGTATTAAATGTCCGTGAATAGTTAAATTCGAAAAGAAAAATTTTTTTTCTCCGAGTGTAACAGAAAATGTTTTCATTCCGTGGAAAAAAATTCTCTGAATTACGTGACAGTTGAATGCGAACAATTTTATGATTATTTTTGAAAAATTAGTCGGAGACGGTGGGATTAAATGGACACTTTGAACCCTTTCCAAAATGTTGATGTCTTATTGAAGTGTTGATGAAATAGAATTTTTTTAAAAATTAAAGTACAGTCAGCCCCTTTGTAATAAGCTTAGACTGAGCTCAATCGATAAATTGGTTCCTTAGTTATAAATATTGAAACAAGAAGTCAGAAGAGACCATGCCACCCAATGTTTTCCTAATATTTTTAAAAACAAAAAAAAACAAAAACATATTTGTTTTCAAAAAGAATTCTCTGTGAACCTTTTATTCGACTTTCCCTATGAGGAAATCAATTCATCTCTCCAAGAAATACAATCCACTAGGAATCATCAGAGCAAAAATTGAATGAGGAACCAAATCAAGTCAGAAAATTATTAATAGATGATTAAAAATTAAAATTCGGTGGAGACAATAAATCTGGAGTAGAACTGTTTATTTCCCTTCAATTGTTGATTCAAAAAATGTTCCATCTTATGAAAAATGAATGAGTTAAATTGAATTGAAAAAAACAAATGTCACCGGATGTAAAAACAGTTCTTGCTTATTTTGAAAAAAATAATGAAATCTGCCTAAAAACACAAAAACAAATGTTTTTGTGAAAAAACTGGGCCAAGAAATAGTTTTGTTTGATTGCTACTGGGAAGTCGAAGTTTTTAAAAAATACATAGAAATAAAAAAGGAAGCCAAGTCAGGAATTTTGAATAAATGGTGATAGTGCACAATCAGGATTCTATAAGAAAAATAGTTCTCAATGGAATAAGTATTCTTAAAAAATTCTCAATGAAATAAAAAATCAATAGGAGCAGGACCAACGTTCTTGGCGCGGAGTTTTTCAACTCGCTGTCTGTATCAATCTAATCCTCCATCCTTTGATCCGCGCCAAGGACGTTGGTCCTGTTTACTGATTTTTTTTTTTATTAAACTGATTTTTTATTTCATGGAGAATTTCTTTAGCATACTTATTCCATTGAGAACTATTTTTCTTATAGAAACCTGATTGTGCACTATCACCATTTATTCAAAATTCCTGACTTGGCTTCCATTTTTATTTCTATGTATTTTTCAAAAACTTAGACTTCCCAGTAGGAATCAAACAAAACTTTTTCTTGGTTAGTAATTTCATTTTATTGTTCTCAGTTCTCGGAAGTCGAGCTCGATGTGAGTGTGTGGTGGGGGTAAGGAAATACAGTCATATTCTCCGAATTTGCTTCCCCTATTTCCCCATGAATGTGACTATAACGAGAGTCTAAACTGTCCAGAGAATTCTCATTTTTTTCTAACAGTGTAATTGGTGTTGTGGAGGCGAAATTTTCTTGGCTTCCCAATATTTAAATACATTTTCCAAACCGACAGCCGTGGCTGTGTGGTTAGAGTATAGGATTGGCAATCAGCATAACTCCATCACTAAGTAAAATATATGAAGCAGTAATTAATAACTCAATCGTAACCTATGAAAAAAAACAGAATATAATCCCGGACAATCAGTACGGTTTCAGACATCATCACTCAACGCTTCATGCGGTTAATAAGCTTATCTCAGATATTAACGAAGAAAGATTCAAAAATAGAATGATTGGGGCCGTTCTATTAGACCTGGAAAAGGCCTTTGATTCTGTCTGGATCAACGGGCTGATCTTCATCCTCATAAAAAATAAATTTCCAACTCCACTCATTCGAACAGTTTGGAATATGATCCACCATAAAAAATTTAAAATCGTTAGTCACAATAATTTACTAAGCTCAACATTTAAAATCACTGAAGGATTACAACAGGGCATGATTAACTCTCCCATTCTCTTCTCTATCTTTACAGCTCATATGATAAACGCGTTCGAGCTAAACAAAAATAACAATACTTATTCCATCGCTTACGCTGACGACCGAATAATCTACGTTTTCGGTAACGAGGGTTACGAGGTCTCAGAGAAGCTGAATATTTTAACTAACAAAGCCATCAAGATGTGCATAATGTGGAATCTAAAAGTCAATCCCTCTAAAAGTGAGTGTATATTATTCAGAAATACGACAGAAAACATGTCAAGAAAAAAACTAAAAAGCATAAAATCATTTGAAATAAAAATTAAAGACCCAGTGACAGAGACCGACGTGATAATCCCAAAGAAAGATATCGTAAAATACCTCGGAATCAATATAGATAATCTAGCAAGGTGCTCAAAACACCTAGATATTCAAATAGAGAAAGCCAGGAAAAGGTACAAATCTCTAGGTTACCTTTTCCATAACAAATATATTAATAAAAAAGCTAGAGTCATCTGCTATCTTCTCTTAATCAGACCCCTACTGACGTATGGATTAGAGATATTATGGAACCTTGACGCTTACCAAACAGAATGTCTGAGAATTTTCGAAAGAAACTGCATCAGAGCTTGCTTGTCTCTCTATCGATCATCGCATTCCAACTACCAACACCGTGTTAGTAACAAAATTCTATACGATACTGCAGAAATTCCCAGAATAGACAATTTCATTTTAAAATTATCTAGGAATTATGACAACAAAATAAAAGACATAAATAATAAAACAATCAACGAACTGGCCAATTTTCCAGCCGATGAGGCCATTGGAAGAGCAAGATGCGGCGATATTAAACCTCAATATTTCATTCAATATGACAGGATGGAATTGTTCCAAGATCAATGGAACAACCCGATCCTGTTCCATATAAAAAGACATTAAAAAAATGAAAAAATCCCGATAGATAATCTAGAAAACATTGAATTAACTTACTTTAGAGACATACCGCAAAGAGACAAAAATGATTTCTATAGAATCAATAAAAACTTTTGGTGGATAAGCAACGATGACAAGTATATCAGAGAATTAAAGGCTCGCGAAGAAATATACAAAGAGTTAAATAGAAATAGAGTTCAAGGTCGAGTTCATCGACAGAACTTCCGACCTCCTTAGAATCCATAATTTTCTTTAATATTCCCTTATCCTCAATAGTCATGGGAATTAATCAAATATAAAATCAATATGCAAATCATTTTAGCATTGTATAGAATCAAATACTTGGTACAAAACCTGTAATAATGTTAATAAGAATTGATTACATGCATAGCCATTTGGAGGCGTAATTCATGTAACAAAAAAAAACAAAATCTTCAATTCATTCCTAGCAAATAACTGATGTGCTTTTTTTTTATACAACATGCAACTCATCCACATTCTACCTTTTTTTGTTAAGCACAAAATCCTAAAAAAATAAAATATCTAATGTATCCTCAGGGGCGCACAAAAATCAAAATAATTGTTAATTAAAAACATGATAACAGATACCATTTAAACATATCGAGCCACAGTGTGGCCTATTGTTTACTCTACAAAAACTTAATATAATCACAATTTTTTCTAGACTAATTTTTTATATGTGTAAATATGTACAAATGTAAATAATGATGTAAACCTGAATAAAAAACTATGTTAAACAAAAAAAAAAGTATAGGATTGGCACGTGAGTGACCCGGGTTCGATACCCGGCTGGGGAGCCAAAATTTGTAACACTCTAATCTCACAGTTTCACTGTCGAGCGGGAGTCTCGTTAAAGGGACGACTGTACCTGGGCAGGGTTTTCCCTCAAGTGAGGTTTTCCCTCGTCCTTCGGCGAATGAGGTACAGGGGGTTGGGGGTGGGATGGGAACAAATCGTAAAAACCGTTAAGAAAATAATTTTTACATTTTCCAATGACATTTCATCCACTTGATGGCATTTGTATCAATATTTGACAAAATCACATACAATCTTGACTCTGGGATAAACAATTGCCATCCAGAATCCTATTTTATAAAGTACAGTGAGATGTTCGCGTCATCAGTTGGCAATTTTGAATCTAATCTTAGTTGGTTCTGTCTTTATCTGATTTCTCAGTGAAGAAATTGCTCCTTTGTTTTCTCTCTATACTATTCCCCACGTACTTCGACCACTACACTCGAAGATAGTCACTATTGAGATTAATTCGAATAAATCAGTGGAGTGAGAATAACCAGAAGTAGCAAATGGATATAGCGAATAAGCACACAATAGAGACGAGAAAAACAAACCATTTTGATACATATGCATGAGAAGAGCATGGGTGGCCCTTGGCTATTAAATCTTCTGGCACTGCGCGTCATCAATGATTTCATTGAGAACTCGAGGAGCGGTGAATCGACCGGACAATGAACCTTAGTTATTTTGTCCCAACGAATGAAGTAATGAGAACAATTTTTTTTCTACGCAATTGTAATATTTTGTATTTTACAAAATTGAAAATGGTGATTACGAATATAAAAATCATTTTATTGAGTAGTCAAGTAAATTTCCAGTAGCAAACACTAAGTTGATGACCTTTCCAACTGCTACATAAACTCTCGGAATTTCAATCGAGAATGGTTCTCAATTCAAAAGCTTCGTGGTTTGGAAAGAATTTAGGTTTTTCATCCGCATAATTTCGCCATTTGAAACCTATCTGATTTTACTCATATGTGAGCGAATGGACGCCAAATCAGCAGCCTGAAAAATTTATGCTGGGGATTTTCGTCTCAATTTTTTTCTGGAAAAATGATGATTAGGCAACAAATTTGAAAAAAAATTTGAAAAATATTAATAATTGAGGGAGCTATGATTTTTGGAAAATTTCGAGTTTTTATCAATGATTTTGTTTTCAAGTTGGCCCCCATATCTCAGCGGGGTTTCAAGCAATAAAGTCGCCCTTTCACACACTCAAAGAGCATGGAAAATCCATCAAAATAAGCCGTCATACATCGCATTATCTTCCATTTGACGGAATTTATACGAGAAAATGTGTTTCTTTTTTAATCGTTATTACTCAGAAAGCTCTTTCCAACTACTACATGAAAATCTGAAATTTTCAACAAAAATTGTCAATAAAATGATAAGAATTTTGACGCCAATTAGAGTTTATCTTTCGTCGTAATTCAGTGGTTATTAATTGTTTCAATGAGACAAGTATTGAAAATGACCGAAAATCGCTGTTATTCATGCAATTATTCGCCAAATGAGTGAATATAATTGACGTCAAAATTCTTGTCATTGTATTGATAATTTTTGGTGAAAATTTCAGATTAAAAAAAAATTCGCTTTTTGATTAATTAATTATTTAAAAAACACCTGTTCTCGTATAAACCTCGTCAAACTGAAGATAATGCTATTTATGACGGCTCCTTTTTAAGACTTTTTTCATGTTCTTTGAGTGTGCTAAAGGACGATTTGATAGCTTGAAATCCCGCTGAGATATTAAGGGCAATTTGAAAAAAAAAATCATTGACAAAAACTCGAAATTTTCAAAAAATTGTAACTCCCTCAATTATTAGCATTTGAGAATTTTTTTTTCAAAATTTTTGTCTAATCGTGATCATTTCAGAAACAAATTTAGATGAAAATCCCCAGAATGGACTGTTTTAATTGTTACTTGGTTCTGTCATATTCTGTGTTGATGAATGATTCAAATTCCTAAAATAGACCAGGTGTCAGAGATTAAAAATCAATGGATAGATGAACTAAGTGGGACAATAAGGCTTTGTGTTCTATAAGCTTTGGATATCAGTAAACAGGAAATTCTCAAAAAGTTATACAAAAATATTCACGGCTTCATTTATTTAAACAAATAAAAAAACATTTTTATACGTTTTTAGTGTTTTTTTGCAATTATTATCTGCTTATTGACAAGAGTTATCAACTTTTTTTTCATTCACTTTGTCATGAAATTACCTGCAAAAAATGCTTTCATAAATTTTTTTCTCTCTAAATTCTAATTCTCTTAGAATTCTCTTAGAATTTTATTCTTGTCATTGTATCGGACCGAATGCAGCTCAACTATATGTGTTTGGTTTGTGGTCCCCGTGCAATACGCGGACATCAGCTCCATTTTCATGTCATTTCAGTGATAATTATGAGTATTTCGATTTTAGGACATGTTTTCCCTTCTTTTAAAAATGTAGTGGACAACGGGGTAAAATGAGATAGCGGAGGAAAATGGGATAACGTGGTAAAATGGGCAATAAGCAAAAAATGTGCAGCGAGGCAAGCCATACTACGAAACAAGCAGAGGGCCGGACCTTTCTGTCAGAAGGAATGTGACCGTTACTTGATGCGTTATTTATCTTTTTCTTTTTTTATTTCTACCAATTCCATTGGTAGTAAGTCAATCAATTTCGTTGAATTTCAGTCTTTTTGCATGAATTCTGAACGAAAAAAGGTAACAGATTTATTATATGTGCGAAGAAGGCTTAGAATCGGGCTAAAAGTCTGCTGAGTGCGAAGTTTTCATCTCGATTATTTCTTGTGTTGTTACGCATACATGGAATTTCAGCGAAAAAAATTTAAAAATGGCCAGAACCTCCAACATTCTCTGGGGGGTGAACTCATGTGTTTATTAGATTTAATGGATATCACTGTGGGAGCTAAAATTCCAGTTCCTACGTGAAAACCATTCCAGAATTATACACATAGTTCTGGAAACACACACGTAGCCCCCCACCTACATATATACACGTAGAAAATTTAAAAAACAACATTTTAGTGTTTCATAAAATTTTGAATCATTTCTACTCAAAATTCCAGAATTAAAAATAATTATGTTTCCAATGCTCCGTTTCGGATGCAAAAACAACAGCTATTTTTTCGGAAAACACATTACATTATTTGCAATCCAAGGAAATTCTCACTGAAAAACTCTGACTAACGACCTTCGTTCATTGAAGGACTCCCACATACTTCCCAAGCAAAGAAGTTTTCAAAACGCGAAGCAATTTGGTTGGATCCTCGCCAGCTGTTTAGGAGCCAATAGGAAGGTCATGCAGTCAGTATTTTGCAGCGGAAATTTTCCTAACTATCGAATCGAAACTATTTCCAAATTTCTATTCTTAATTTCTTATTCTGTAAAATGAGATAAAAACTATGAGAATGACGATATTCATGTTTATCTTCCCCTTCTCATCCAGATCCATTCTTATCCAAATGATCTGCGCAAAGTAGTTTCGACTGATTCTCCTTAGTTTAACTCGCCAAGACAATTGAGTCCGATGAAAGAAGGAGGGTCCATCAGTACTCGTGTCACGCTCATTGTTATCGCCTTTACAAACCGCAGTCCTCTTCTAAACGATTTGCCTCGACGCAGCATGAATCACTCTTCTAAATTCGCGTTAACATCATATCTCAATGAAGCCGTAAAAATAATTTTTTCTCATGAATAAAAAGACATACGAATGCTGCAGAAAATCATTGAAATTAAATACAATAATGTCCATAAAAGTGGCCGTTCGTCTCGCTGTCGCAGTTAGTGTTACAAGTAAAAGTAAGTCGATTGCGGATGTCGCGGAACATGCGCAATGAAGTGAGTCGAAAATATTTTGTCTCACGCACACGACTAAGGCCGAAGGAATGCCGGGGATGCGGGACTGAGTCAGGTCACTCAGTACTCGCTTGGAAAATATAAGTAGTTTCCAATGCGAGTACGACGAGAATCGGATGCTCCCCAGCTAATTTCAGAAGACATGCATTATGATAATAAACCCCACCCCTTTAATTTTTGGAATTAGTCGTCGTTGGTTATTGTTACGTTATTCAAGAGGCAGTGTTGGAGATGGGTTGCCAAACAGAAGCTGGCGATGCTTTTATATTTCAATATTCGTGAGACAATTCCACAAAAGTACTTGATGACTTTTAAAGGGATCTACGATTTTCTTTCCTTTCAATGACTCCATTTTCAACTCGTTCCAAATACTCATTCGAGTAGTTCTCACATTGAACATAGTAGTGAAAGAGTTTTTTCCAATTATTTGACGTAGGTGTTAATGTTATGGTTATGGAAGAATGCACTTCTTTATCATTTGGGGAGTATTTGGGAAGTATTGGTTTCTTTTTACAGTTGATGAAGGTTTTGAAATGTAAAGTTCCAATGTTCCAGAACGGTCATGATTCTTTCAAATTTTCAGCATATTGTTCAGTATGTCGTTTAACGTTAACATGGACTTAAGCCCTTGATTACTTCCACCGCAATAGACTTGATGTACTTCCAAAAATGATGCGAAAACGAAGTTTTCGTGTCACGGGACCTGAAAATTAATATACACACCTCGCCATGGAAAACATACCACCCTCCCCCACGTCCTTGCCATCATCGCCTTCGGCTCGGAAGGCAATCTTGCACGTGGGGGACGGTGATCTGTTTTCCAAGGCTTGGGCATGTAATGTCCTATTTCCGTACTCTTCTTCACTTTTCCTCGCCCGGGGATTGGTATTATAGCCCTTGCCCAAACTCGTAAAAGTGAAAATCACTACAGAAACATATCGTTCACGATTCGTACCATGGGGTTTTGTTACTCGCGTGATTGGCCAGTCCTCGTCTTCGGCTCGGACGCCAACTCCACGCGAATAAAAAACCCCATGGTTCTCGTTCTGAAATATACGATTTACGTGATTTGCATGAAGATACTGAGCTAACGACCTGCTTGGCTCAAAACACCTATGTTTCTGGGGGAGATGTACGTGTGTGAGCATTATTATCCAAACTATTAGTCGAGTGTAAGTGCAGGAAAAATTGTAAAATACATACGATTTACCCGAGTAGAAATTTGGTCAGGCGGACCTTCGGGTAGGGAAAGCCCTGCCTGGTATCACCACGGTATACCTGGTTACGCCATGGCAAATCAGGAACGCAAGGGGATCACTTCATATTTACCTTACCAATACAATTTCAAAATTGAAGCAGATATGCCTGATTATTCTCAAGTCAGGGCCTTTCGAGTGCACCGTGATGAAAAACAATTATCTGATCAGAGCAAATTGAGGGCCGTTTATAGTCTGCCTTACTTAACAATGAGTTCTCGTTGCGTATACCAGACACGGGCAACCTGATCCAGCAATGATCAGGTCCGGGTAAGGCATGTAAGTTCCGTTCCGGGTAATTTTTTTTCCTTTTTTCTCAATCTGCATTAATTGCGTAATTGATTACTTTACAATTAGCAATTTCTTGATTAGTAACAAAGTCTGTCAACGAGGCAAGGGCGAAACGTGGCGGCCTGTCGTGGTCCTTATCAGGTTTGGAAATCAAGCCCTGATCATGCTTTGCGTTACATTTTCTATCTGACCCTGATGGGGTAACCTTGACAGGGCCGAATCGTTATTACAGCACAGCGGACCAGAAGCTGACCAGTCAAGTACTAAATTTTCTACTCGGGAAGTTTCTACAATTGTCGCAGAAGAATGAATATTTACTGAGAGAAGTTTCAAGTATAATGGGAAAGTGAAAAAATTCAATAAAACTTCAGATGACAAATAAATTGCAAATAAAATTTATCATAATCTTCCAAATTTTTTTGTCAATTGGAAGTATATTCGGAATTTATTTAATTACATGCAGACAAGAAATTGAATCAAGAATAATTATTTTAAAATGTATCGAGTATGAACTCGTTTTCAGGCATAAAATTATTTGTTCCCTTTTTTTGGATCTCTTCTATTCGATAAATTCTTGGGGCATGAGGCGGATAATCCTACGATGACGCACAGTACACTGCGAGCACTCGTGCAAAATTGCTCATCGAACTTCTGGAATCCCTATCATCACTTCCGCTTTTTCCAACATTCAAACAGTTCACTCAGAAATTTCTCATTTGAACTGTAGCCAATTTTTCACTACACGTGGGTGTTTTTCCTCGAAAATATACATTTATTATTCTTATAACCGTAGAATGTTTTCTCGTCATTCCTTCTTGGATTATATTTCGAAAGGTATGAACAAGGAAACTAAATTTAATGGCTAATTATGTTTATATTGATCTACCAATGTATCCTATGTCACTTTACCATTATAATTTAGCTGGATTGGCTATTGGTTCGACTCGCCTTTATACAAATGTATATTTAAGCAAAATAAATAAATAATAAAAATATATTTCGAAAGATTTTTTTTTATACTTCTATGCCTCATTGAAGTTCAAACGTATATCATACATATGGCACATCGATGAAACTTTGCATTGTTACATCTTGCTTACAAAATAATGTATTTTCCATTGCAAATGAATTATTCTTTGTAGTTGGCATTCTATGACACTATTTTTGATTTCGGCAACCGGCTCATTGGCACATTTTTACAGAGTGGCTTATTCGTTTGACGCGACCAAACTTCATTTTCACCTCATATTGCTCCCAAATAACTGTCAAAAATGAGTTCCAAAAATACGTGTATACACCGTAGAGCAGATCTCTTCTTCCGAATGAGAATTAATAGTATTTTCCTAGAAATTACGTTAAAAAATAGGATTTCTCGTCACCGTGGCGAAGAAAATTTTTCTGGTGAATGTGTAGTTGCCGAACGAGCCGAAGACGAGTTGTGCATGCATATTCACCAGAATTTTTCTTTCAACACAGTGACGAAGGATTTTTTTTGTCATAAAGTTCCTGAGCGGCTTTTTAGTACGTGCAGCGTGCGGGAAGGGAGGCTTCAAAACAAATGAGGGTAAGTGACAAAAAATGACTTTCAGAGGGGCTAAAGATTTGGCTCTGTCTCGTTCCCTCGTTAAAATCAAATGGCCGAGCGCCGTCGCCCGGACTCCCCAGGGGCGATTCTCGTATAGCATACGTGTGACTAATGGCGGAACATCCCCACTAGCGCGCCCAATAGACCTTTTCATCCTGACAGTCACTAGATTTTCGGACAGTTTTTTCCCATATTAATTCCCCTAGGAATTTCGGACACTTCTACCGAATTTTCGTATCAATCATCATTTTTGAAGGCTCAAATCTATATCCTCTTGAATGTTAATATTTATCAGAATTGTTCATTATTTTTCCGAAGATTTTTGAGTTCAATGAACGGAATAAACATTTCCCCTAGAGTTCCAGAATGAAAAGGTATACGAGACCAAATGTCCGGGCGCGTGCGCGCACCGAATGTCGCCCTTGCCGGTTAGAATTTCTACTAGGGTTTCTTCTCCTAGAGATTTATCTAAGGAAATAAGTTTTCGAATATTGACTCTCTCGTTTGCATCATCGTAGATACTTTGCAAAATGAAAAAGTGACCAGTCACTGCTTTTCAGCGTACATTCCATAAAAACATAAAACTCCGAAATCGATACTGTCACCTTCAGAAAAACAATACTGCAAGCATTTTTTTTTCCTTTTGAAGTTCCTTTTCATGTCATATTGCTATCCCAGCGGCTATCAGGTGATGAAAACTAACTTAACACAGTCACCTAATGAAATTACATGTCTGCATATGGTTTCCCCTGAGCCGCCTAGATCTACTGAGTTAAATACCTCTCGACTCCTCACGTAACTCATTCATGGTTCTTCTAGAAAGAGAGAAATGAATAACGAAAATGCGCTTCATGTCCTTTGATGACCTCTCCCTCTTCTGTGTACAAACTATGTTCAAATATTCGAAGAAATGAATGAGGAAAGTTTTGTCTACACTCTTATACGAAACTTATTCCAGGTGTGTGCTCTTGATTCCTCTCTTGCGGTTGTTTTTAGAATTCACATTTCTCTTTCCAAGAAATTGGATTCATGGCGGCAAGGAAGACAAAGAAGAGATTTATTCAATAATTTCTGATATTCATCGATGTTATCGAGTATTAAAAATTTCATGTGCGTGGAATCAGAACTATAGTAACTTTTTTCCGAAACAAGAATTGAAAAAAAAACGACTTCAATCTGTAAAATCAGCTGTCGTTCCATCTTTTTCATTTCTGTGAAAAAATAAGTCGTTCAATAGTATTTTTCATTTTAAAAAATTCAGACGGTTTTTGAATGAGATTCATTTTAGCCATCTACTTCGAATTCTTGGAACATTTAAATTCTCTTCAATTTATGAAAATGCATATTTAGTTATTCAATCGCAAATATTTTCCTGTGTACTTGTATGTCGAGTGCACTTCGAAATAAATATACATCATTTGTTGATCTAAGTGTTTTCTTTTGTTTATGTTTCAGTAAAATTGGGCAGAGAGAAAAATTGTTCGCAAATATTTTCATCGAAGAACAAACAAATGGTAGATTTCACGAGAAGAGAACCTCTGGCCAGAAGGATATGAACCACATGTTCTGGGAATGACGTCAGCCTCTTGGCTTAATGTATCGCCCTCTCTCCCGAAAAATTCTGGCAAAGAAGTGGAAAAAATAGCGAAAAGGAATAACAAACTGAATTGACTGAGCTCCATAGTGTTCCAATCAGCCGTGCCTCGAAAAATTATAGAGCACCGAAGAAATTAATTAGATGTGTTGTGCCAGAAGAGAAAAACAAAAAATGATAGGAAAGGTGGTGTATGTACCGCTGAGCGGGTAATTCCGCTCATCCCAATTTATCATTATTGGCTAAGAAGAAAACAATTTTGTTTTTCTTTATTATGCAAATATTTAACGACAATAAGTAATTTCCATAGAAATTTTCAGTTTTCGTCCATGGAAAAATTGTTTTAAAAAATGGAAGGCTCCGGCGAGTGGGAGGTTGATAATAGAGTAACTGCTTGTACCGGTATGGGTTTCCTGTGGTTTCCTATGCTACTCCTAGGTTCTATAGGAGTGCGAATATAGTACAGTATGCACTGATAGAATATTTAATTTATTTCAAATGAGATTCGTTAACTATTAATGAATATTTATTTGGTCATATTTAATTCTACTATTCGTTCATTCATTGTAGTTAACGAATGGTTGAAAGGTGAAATGCGATGAAATGTTTTCTACCGAATTCTTAGAATATTCTGCCCCCAGAAATTAAGGTTTCTCAATACTTCATTTGGTCTACAGTTAACCCTCCTGAACTGGCTCAATGAGCAAAGCGCCGCCTTTTCTCGATTGTTTCTTGTTGCATGTAAAATTATGTATGAAAAAATTTGTATTTCAAACCCTCTAGAATGGACTGATAAGATTCCTATACCTTGAAAACCCCATGAATAACACGAAAAATAATAATTTAGTGAGACTGGTCCGGAAAACCGGCGCCTCGCCGCCTGGAACTAGTGGACGCGTGTAGTCAGTTTTTAGCCGCGCTGTTGCCACGTCGTTCGTTTCAGTTCAGACATACTAGGAACGTCAACACCTCTATCACGTGCCGTATTTGGCGTCTCATAAAAAACGCTAATTTTTTTTTTTAAAGCATAAATGGTGTTTAATTTGAGAAAAATGTGTGCAGTGTAGATTTTTATTCACGTATAGGGCTCTAATGAGGCAACACCGCGCTAACCGTAACACGGGCGGCGCGTTGCTCACCGACCCAGTGGACTCGGGTGGGCACCGAACGCCAGTTCAGCAGGGTTAAGTAGAGTGCGAAATGTATATTGGTAATCCATTTATACATCCATTGGAACTTTTCAATAGCAAAAACCATTTCCATCAATTATTATTGGCTATTTTATCAACCTGCGCGTTTGTAGATAATTCTGCTCGAGAGGGGTTTGTAATACCGCTTACTGTGAGGGCAGTATCGCTCACCGAGTGACAGCTGAACCATTTAGGGGAGTCAATGGCCGCTGGAAAATCAGGCAAGTTCAGAATTATTTATTATATTCTAAGTCTCGTTCTCGATGACAGTAAAAAATAATTATATGTAGTCATGCTTGTCATGCTCACACTCCAACGTTTTCAGAGTAAAGATTCAAAAATTTCCGCCGTACTCCCTCTATGAATTCCCTTCACCGCTAACTTCATATTGTTTCGTTGTGCCGACCCCTGAACACGTTTTCTTCATTTTTATTAAATAACAAATCATTTAGAAGTATATTGTTTAATTCTAAAGTGTCAGATCGTACGAAAAAACGATCACGATCACGCTCAAGGTCTAGAAAACGTCATCACAAAGAAAGAGATGATGAAAGATTTGATCAGCTACAAAATCAGATAACTAACCTCACATCGGTGGTGGAGTCATTGGTGAAATCTCAAAAAGACAAAAATTCTGGTCAACAAAAAATTGTTGAAACTGATCAATAGGACTTTATAGGTATGTAAAAAAATCTAGATCTCTGAACTAGAACAAATATTATTCACTCTATTCCTCCAAACGAGGATAGAGAGCTGGAGTCTACACGACGCCAGCAGGGGTTCTCCGATTGTGAAGTTCAATAAGAATATTCTTTTTACATCGTGCACAATAAGTACCCCCGAATAAAGTCCTCTCGTCATGAACATAACCTTTTGTCTTCAATTTATAGTTGTGGACAATAAGGAAAATGAGAAGAATTTGGAAAATATTCCAAATCCTCAAGATGACGAGACACTAGATCAACGACCGGGAGGAATTGATGAGATACTGCCAGAAACTGCATCTAGGGATATTGTCTGTGATGTTTGTGTGTGTACAGTAACGACATCATATGTATTTATTAAGCATTATAGATGCCATCTTGTTTTTACCCCCCCCCCTCTTCATCTACGTGTAATTAACATAAATTACATTGTCCTAAAGGCCTTGGGAGTTGATCTATTTGAACCAAAGTTCAAAGAGGTGAAGTTTCACCCTGAGTTGAAAAATACATGGGGGAAATGGGTGAAGCACGGTCTTCCACATAAAAATAAAACAGAAATTCTGAGTTTATATAACAGAAAAGGAGAATTGTACGTAGAAGCTCCTAAACTCAACGTTGAAATTGTCCCCATGTTAACTGACATTGCAAAGAAAAGGGACCAGCATTTCCTAAACACCCAGAATTGTTCAGGTACATCCTTGGCAGCTTTGGCAGTCTCACTACTCATTGATCCCCCAGAGGATGGAGTTGATGAGGATGTCCTTTTGGATTACCTCAGTCATGCTGGTCAGATGATGTCAGATGTGTTCCACCAACAATCTGTCATCCGCAAGTCATTTATAACTCCACAAATGGACAAAGGTATCAAGCCAACAGCGGCAGAAATGATCTCAGATGAGTGGTTGTACGGAGACAATCTCTTGGACAAAATAAAAAATGCTAAAGAGATTGAAAAGGTCTGTGCACAGATTAAGGATAAAACCAGGAAGGATTCCTTCAAGACTCGTGATCAGGGAAACGAGAAATACCCGTCTGCCACCTCCAAGGAGACGGGTCAATCTCAGAGACGACACCAGTTCAGGTTCAAAAGGAAGCCCCCTTTTCAGAGATCATTCTAAAATTCAGCTCAGAGTTTGCCTCAGAGTTTGTCACAGAGCACGTTACAGAATGCGCCCAAGACAGTTCCTCAGATGACGAAGCAGTCGTCATTAAAGAAATCAAATAGGTGAAAGGAACTGTAGGCAGAGTACGTCATTTCCTCGATGAATGGAAAAAGATTACTGATAATAAATTTATTTTAAAGTGTTTAGAAGGTTATGAAATCCCTTTCATACAAAAACCGTTTCGAGAGTCCCCACCAAAAGATCAGAATTTTTCTGACAAAGACGAAAAAATAGTAGAATTAGAGATCGGAAAATTATTAAGTAAGGGAGCGATCGAGGAATGCATTCCATGTGAAGGTCAATTTATTTCTCCCTTCTTCCTAGTTCCCAAGCCCGATGGGACTTTTCGTTTCATCTTCAACTTGAAAAAGTTGAACAAATTTATAAAACCTCCCCATTCTAAATTGGAGGACATTAAAGTTGCAATAAATTTGATTTCTAAAGGGGATTTCATGGGTTCAGTAGATCTAAAAGATGCATATTTTGCTGTGCAAACATAAGCACAAATTATGTCAAAAACATTGAAAATATTTGAGGTTTAGATCTCGAGGAAAACTTTTTCAATTTTGCTGTTTACCTTTTGGACTATCAATTAGTCCATATATTTTCACAAAAATTATGAAACCTGTTACTAATATATTGAGAATAAAATGTATATTTACAGTAGTTTATTTAGATGATTTTCTGTTCATTGGCAACTCAAAATATTCTTGCGAACAAAATATTTAAGAGGTTATCAGCTTGTTGGAAGACCTTGGTTTTATTATAAATTATGAAAAAAGTTGTTTATCTGCTAGTCAACAGTACAAGTTTTTAGGATTAATAATCGACTCAGTAAACTTCACATTGAATCTTCCAGAGAGGAAAAAAGAGCAAATAGTCAAACTATGTGATCACTTCAAAGTAGGGAATAGTTATAAAATCCGAGATTTTGCAAAATTCCTTGGAGTATTGGCAGCAGCATGTCCTGCAGTGGCATTTGGCCTGACACACTAGGAGATTAGAAAGAAAAAAGTTTTTAGCCTTAAAAGTTAATGGAAGAAATTATGAAGATAAATTGTATCTTGGAGAGATCTTAAGAGAAAACATTGACTGGTGAAAAAGAAATGCTTTAATTGGCTCAAACCCTATTGGACTCAAAATTTCTCTCGTGAAATTTTCTCAGACTCTTCCTTGACAGGCTAGGGCTCATTTTGCGATGGTCAGAGTGCCTTTGGTTTTTGGGACATAGATGAAAGAAAGAAACATACAAGCAGCACTTTTCGCTTTAAAGTGTTCTGCTTCTGATCTCTTTCAGTGCGAACTATTACTTCGATTGGACAATACTACAGCCATTTCATATGTGAACAAAGCTGGTGGAATTCAATATCCCCATTTAAGTGAGCTCGCTAGGAAGATATGGCTGTGGTGTGAGGAGAAGAAAATTTTTCTAAAAGCTTCGTACATTCGGTCAGCTGATAATGTGGAAGTAGATCTAGCATCTCGCGTTTCTAATGTCGATACCGAGTGGGAACTTTCTCCTCATGCGTTTATTCAAATACAAAATAAATATGGTCCATTCTCAATTGATCTGTTCGCTTCTCGAATCAATAAAAAATGTGAAAGATTTTTCTCTCAACTGCCAGATCCAGAAGCAGAAGCTATTGATGCTTTTACAAAACCATGGCAGACTGAAAAATTTTATAGTTTTCCTCCCTTCTCTGTGATTCTTAGAGTTCTCCGAAAAATTACACATGATGAAGCAGAGGGAGTAGTAGTGGCGCCTTTATGGCCCACAAAACCATGGTACCCTCTCTTCAATTCACTCCTTATTGAGCCACCTATCATATTCAAACCTGAT
Source organism: Diachasma alloeum (assembly GCF_001412515.2). Lineage (NCBI taxonomy): Eukaryota > Metazoa > Arthropoda > Insecta > Hymenoptera > Braconidae > Diachasma > Diachasma alloeum. Next base: position 178,270 of record NW_021680557.1, read on the forward strand.
CAACAGTTACTAATTTCTCCTTTTAGACGGAACCACCCATTGTCATCCAACCTTTCGTTGGTGGCAGGCAAGTTATCCGCTCGACCTTCTTGAAGAAAGGCGTGAGCAAAGATTCAATGGAGACGATGATAAACTCAATCACTAGATCGTCTCTCAAACAGTATAAAAGTGCCTTGAAAGCGTGGTGGGACTACGTCCATTCCAAAAAATTAGATACGTATAATGCTAAGTCATCAGATATTATTGATTTCTTAAACACAAAGTTCAAGAAAGGAGTAGGTTATGGTACCATCAACACTTTCCGTTCTGCTATTTCTCTGATTTCCACGCACAATATCCATGATGATAAGTTGATTTCACGTTTTTTAAGGGGCGTTTTCAAAGAAAAATCCACTAAACCTAGGTATTCTACCACCTGGGATGTTACCCCAGTACTAAATTATTTAGAAACTAGGGGGCTTCGCCCCCTGCTCGCTCCGCTNAAGGGTCATGGGGTTGCTAAGGGTCATAAGGGTTATAGGGTTGCTAAGGGTCATAAGAGTTATGGGGATATCAGGGTCATAAATGTCATGGTGATGTAAGGGTCATAAGCACCCAGCGTCCCCTGAATTTGAGCGTCCCCTGAATTTTTCGCCTTATTTTTTTATTTACATAGAGAGACTAGGGGGCTACGCCCCCTGCTCGCTTCGCTCGCCCTCCTCGCTCGCTTCGCTCGCCCTCCTCGCTCGCTTCGCTCGTTCCCCCCCTCCTCCTGTGTGGCTATGCGGGTATGACCATGGCGGTTTGTTCAATACTTTCATTGTTAAAATTCTATTGTGAAATACATTCATTGGCCATCAAATAGAATAATCCACTCAAAATTTCTGTTTCTGCATGTATTTCTCCCCCCCTAAAGGGAAGGGGATCAGGCTGTATCCAACGCCTGTCCAGTGAGGCACAACCATAACCATAACCCTAGTCTCTCTATGTAAATAAAAAAATAAGGCGAAAAATTCAGGGGACGCTCAAATTCAGGGGACGCTGGGTGCTTATGACCCTTACATCACCATGACATTTATGACCCTGATATCNAGTCAGAAAATTGTTAATAGATGATTAAAATTTGAAATTCGGTGGAGAGAGTAGATCTGGAGTAGAACTGTTTATTTCCCTTCAATTGTTGATTCAAAGNCATGACCCTTATGACCCTTAGCAACCCCATGACCCTTGTGACCCTTATGGGCCTTAGCAACCCCGTTACCCTTATGACCCTTGTGACCCCCGTGACCCTTATGAACCCTGAAAATTTTTTAGCGTTCGGCAACACTACTTTTTTTATTTTGAACCCTATGACCCTAAGGGTTACTATTTGTGATCATTATTTTGACCCTATAACCCTTATGACCCTTAGCGTGACCCTCGTTTTGACCCTGAATATCCCAAGGAATCCTTAATATCCCCATAACCCTTATGAACCTTACATCCTCAAAACATTTATGATCCTTATATCCTCATAACCCTTATGACCCTCAGCAACCCGATGACCCTTGTGACCCTCGTGACCCCTATGAACCCTGACAATTTTTTAGCGTTAGGCAACATTAGNTCACCGGATGTAAAAACAGTCCTTGCTTATTTTGAAAAAAATAATGAAATGTGCCTAAAAACACAAAAACAAATTATGTTTTTTTACAAGNTTATTGTGACCATTATTTTGACCCTTATAACCCTTATGACCCTTAGCGTGACCCTTGTTTTGACCCTTAATATCTCAAGGGACCATTAATATCCCCATAACCCTTATGAACCTTACACCCCCATGACATTTATGACCCTTATATCCCCATAACCCTTATTACCCTTAGCAACCCCATGACCCTTATGACCCTCGTGACCCTTATGAACCTGGAAAATTTTTTAGCGTTAGGCAACACTACTTTTTTTTATTGTCAACCATTATTTTGACCCTTATAACCCTTAGCGTGACCCTTCTTTTGACCCTTAATATCCCAAGGGACCCTTAATATCTCCATAACCCTTATGAACCTTACATCCCCATGACATTTATGACCCTTATATCCCCATAACCCTTATGACCCTTAGCAACCCTGTAACCCTTGTGACCCTTAGCAACCCCATGACCTTCGTGACCCTAGGACAGAGTTAGTCCTCTAACTACATATAATTATTTTTTACTATCATCGAGAACGAGACTTAGAATTTAATTGGATAGTCGCCTTCGGCGGGCTCGTTCGATCAAAATTATATGAGAAGTCTCGTTCGAAGATGATAGTCTCCCACCCTTCATGTTTTCCCCTACAACTTTTTTTCCCCTTTATCATCTTCATGGATTGTGTGATAATTCATAAGTCTTCACACAAAACAATGTGAAGTTAGCGGTGAAGGGAATTCATAGAGGGAGTACGGTGAAAATTTTTGAATCTTTACTTTGAAAACGTTGTGGTGTGAGCATGGCAAGCATGACTACATATAATTATTTTTTACTATCATCTTCGAACGAGACTTCTCATATAATTTTGAGATCCAATTTTTATTCAACTCAAATCCCTCTCAAAATAATGCCAGAGAATTGAAACAACGGACATGACTAGGAAAAGTTAGAACATTTGGTGTGGTTTGCAGTTAAGAAGAGTCATCAAAACAAATAATTTTACAATGAGGTTAGGGGGTGATAAATCACTAGGAAAGAACAAAATTTTTGTGATGAGTTTTTTTTCCGAGAATTTCGTGGGCTGAATAGTATATTTCATCACTAGGCGAAAGCCTCCTAGTTTCTGAGATATCTGTAAAATTGTTAATTGAAAACTTCAGTTTTTGCTTCCGAATAGAAGCATTGCAATCGATCGATTTTTCGATTCTCTAATTTTGCCCGGAAATCATGTAGAATGGTCTGAAACGTAAAAATACCGAAATTTGAGGACCATGTGTGTATGTGCGCGTAGTCAAATCGGTTCACTTGATGGTCAACTTTTAGAAAATCGAAGAAATAAACGGCTAAAATAATTTCAAAAAATCTGAAATTTTGTCAGATTATAGGTATTAATGAGGACTAACTCTGTGTTCAAGTTCAGCCCGATCGGCCTAGCCGTTTTGAAGATATCGAGGTTTGTTTCTGAATCGTTTTTCGCAAATATCTCGGAAAATATCCAACCGATTTCAACTTTTTTTTTCAAAATGTTCATCTCGATGTCGTCTATCTGAATCTATCAAAACATATATAACCCGCCTTACAAAGTTTTCGAGATATTTTAGTTTTTGTTTTTCGCTAAAAATCCTCGTACGCACTCTCAGTTGAAAAAAAAATCAAAATATCAACTTGAAATTCGTCAAAGACTTTCCTTTTATGAGTACAATGTTTCGTATTGAAGATGAGCTGAATCGGATAATTAGTTTAGGAGATATTCCACTTTGTATCTAAAACGATTTTCTTGAATATCTCAAAAACGACTTGACCTATTTCATTTTTTTTTTCAAAATGTTCGTCTTGATGTGCTCTATGCCAACCAATTAAAATATATACACCCTGTCATGGGAAATTTTTGAGATATTTAAATTTTTCATTTTTCCGCTAAAAATCCTTGTACGCGCTCTCAGTTATTCAAAAATCAATATATCCCCTCGAAATTTGGCACAAAGTTGCCTTCTATGAGTACAATATTTCCTATTGAAGATGGGCTCAATCGGATAATTAGTTTAAGAGATATAACTCTTAACTAATATATCGTATATTCAACTTTGTATCTAAAACGATTTTCTTGAATATCTCAAAAACTACTTCACCGATTTCATTTTTTTTAATGTTCGTCTTGATGTNTAAAAAAATTCTCCATGAAATAAAAAATCAGTAGGAGCAGGACCAACGTTCTTGGCACGGAACTTTTCAATTCACTGTCTGTATCAATCTATTCTTCCATCCTTTGATCCGCGCGGAGTTCTTCAATTCACTGACTGCATCAATCTATTCTTCCATCCTTTGATCCACGCCAAGGACGTTGGTCCTGCTCCTACTGATTTTTTATTTCATGGAGAATTTTTTTAGAATACTTATTCCATTGAGAACTATTTTTCTTATAGAAACCTGAATGTGCACTATCACCATTTATTCAAAATTCCTAACTTGGCTTCCTTTTTTATTTCTATGTATTTTTCAAAAACTTCGATTTCCCAGTAGGAATCGAACAAAACTTTTTCTTGGCCCAGTTTTTTTACGAAAACATTTTTTTTTGTTGAAATATACATATCATGTCATAAGAAATTTTTGAGATATTGCAACTTTTCTGTTTTTCGCCAAAAATTCTTGTACGCGCTCTAAATTTTTCAAAAATCGATATATACTTGCAATTTGGCACAAAGTTTCTGTTTATTTTTGTGAGCATTTCATAGTTTTTTCCGTAGTAATGAAACACGTTCTTACGTAGATAATTTCAAAAGTTTCAACTGTGAAAGTTTCGGAAAATTGTTATCCGTGATATTGATTTGCTAGGTCGCATTCTTCTCCTACAGCTAAGGAAACATCACTTGAATCCTTTTCTGCTGAGATCTGTCGAAAAAAATGTCGATTCAACAAGTCGCCAAGTTTGCGATTAATCTTCAAATAATTATTCAACTTTTGCTTCCAAATGGAAGCTTTGTAATCGTCCGATTTTCACATTCTCTAATTTTCATTGGAAATGATGTAGAATGGTCTGAAACGTAAAAATACGAAGTTTGGCGACCATGTCTGTACGTGAATATGTCCACCGCCACCTTCACGATGGTCAATTTTTAGAAAATTGAGTAATTAAGTGGCTAAAATAATTCAAAAAAATTTGAAATTTTGTCAGATTATAGGTCTTAATGAGGAATAACTTTGTGCATAATTTCAGCCCGATCGGTCAAGTAGTTTTTGAGATGAAGCGATTCGTTTTTAAATCGTTTTTCACGAATATCTTTAAAATTATTGGATCGATTTAATTTATGTTTTCTCAAAATATTCGTCTTGATGTCCTCTACCTAGATTAATCAAAACATCTGTAGCTGTTCATAGAAAGTGTTCGAGATTTCCCCTTTTTCTGTTTTTTCATTAAAATCTTTGGACGCGCGCTAACGTGTGCAAAAATGGAGATATCGACTTAAAATTTGGATAGAATCTTCCTCCCGTGATAACAAAGGTTCGTATTGAAGACGGGCTCAATCGCACCAGTAGTTTCGGAGATATTCAACTTTTTCTGAAAATCTATTATGTTGAATATCTTGAAAACTTTGCAACCGATTCAGCTTTTTTTTTCAAAATATTCGTCCTGATGTCCTCTACCGAGATGAATTAAAACATCTATACCTGTTCATACTAAATGTTCGAGATATTCCCCTTTTTCTGTTTTTTCATTATCATCCTTGTATTATGNGCTGAATCGGATAATTAGTTTAGGAGATATTCCACTTTGTATCTAAAACGATTTTCTTGAATATCTCAAAAACGACTTGACCTATTTCATTTTTTTTTTCAAAATGTTCGTCTTGATGTGCTCTATGCCAACCAATTAAAATATATACACCCTGTCATGGGAAATTTTTGAGATATTTAAATTTTTCATTTTTCCGCTAAAAATCCTTGTACGCGCTCTCAGTTATTCAAAAATCAATATATCCCCTCGAAATTTGGCACAAAGTTGCCTTCTATGAGTACAATATTTCCTATTGAAGATGGGCTCAATCGGATAATTAGTTTAAGAGATATAACTCTTAACTAATATATCGTATATTCAACTTTGTATCTAAAACGATTTTCTTGAATATCTCAAAAACTACTTCACCGATTTCATTTTTTTTAATGTTCGTCTTGATGTCCTCTATCCCAACCAATCGATACGCTACCGCGTATCGGCCAAAAAAAGTTCTGACCGACGGAGCAAAACATCAGGTTTGACTGACTAAGCAAAACATCGGGCCGAGAGCACCGCGTATCTATACACGACAGAACTTCCCCCTCCACTACCTCTAAATGATATGTAAGTGAGTGTAACAGAAAATGGTTTCATTCCGTGGACAAAATTCACTAAATTAAGTGACCGTGAAATGCGAACAATTTTGTGATTATTTAGGAAAAATTAGTAGGAGACGGTGGGATTAAATGGACACTGAACCTTTTCAGTCAGCCNGGAATATGACGAAAGTGAGATGTGTCGAAAATATTGTGTGATCAAGTATTGAATGTCCATGAATAGTTAATTTCGAAACGAAAGTATTTATTTTTCTCCGAGTGTAACCGAAAATGTATTCATTCCGTGGACAAAAATTCTCTAAATTAAGTGACAGTGAAATGCGAACAATTTTTTGATTATTTAGGAAAAATTAGTAGGAGACGGTGGGATTAAATGGACACTGAACCTTTTTCAAAATGTTGATGTCTTATTGAAGTGTTGATGACCATTTATTCAAAATTCCTGACTTGGCTTCCTTTTTTATTTCTATGTATTTTTCAAAAACTTCGACTTCCCAGTAGGAATCAAACAAAACTTTTTCTTGGCCCAGTTCTTTTACAAAAACATTTGTTTTTGTGTTGGTTAATTTCCCTCAAAAAAACAGTTCAACTCCATAAAATATTCTCACGTGAAACATACAAATTTTCGGCAGAGCTAATTGATTTCTCTCAGTGTAGAATTTCGAAGTTGGAATGAATAAGTGAAAAAGCCCAATTCAAAGTTTTCAAATATTTTCACCCATAACACATCCCTGATTATTCAACTCCCCACGCTCATCATCCTCTCCCCAGTGTTGCATAAATAACCANAAAAAAAAAAAAAAAAACAAAAACAGATGTTTTCAAAAAGAATTCTTTGTGAATATTTTGTTCGACTATTCCTATAAGGAAGTCAGTTCATCTCCACGAAATACAATCCATATAGGAATCATCAAAGCAAAAATTGAATGAGGAACCAAATCAAGTCAGAAAATTGTTAATAGATGATTAAAATTTGAAATTCGGTGGAGAGAGTAGATCTGGAGTAGAACTGTTTATTTCCCTTCAATTGTTGATTCAAAGAATGTTCTATCTTATGAAAAATGAATCAGTTGAATTGAATTGAAAAGAACAAATTTCACCGGATGTAAAAACAGTCCTTGCTTATTTTGAAAAAAATAATGAAATGTGCCTAAAAACACAAAAACAAATTATGTTTTTTTACAAGTGTTTTTGTAAAAAAACTGGGCCAAGAAAAAGTTTTGTTTGATTCCTACTGGGAAATCAAAGTTTTTGAAAAATACATAGAAATAAAAAAGGAAGCCAAGTTAGGAATTTTGAATAAATGGTGATAGTGCACATTCAGGTTTCTATAAGAAAAATAGTTCTCAATGGAATAAG
>NW_021680557.1:185671-188419 GCF_001412515.2 Diachasma alloeum
AGAATTTTTTTAGAATACTTATTCCATTGAGAACTATTTTTCTTATAGAAACCTGAATGTGCACTATCACCATTTATTCAAAATTCCTAACTTGGCTTCCTTTTTTATTTCTATGTATTTTTCAAAAACTTCGATTTCCCAGTAGGAATCGAACAAAACTTTTTCTTGGCCCAGTTTTTTTACGAAAACATTTTTTTTTGTTGAAATATACATATCATGTCATAAGAAATTTTTGAGATATTGCAACTTTTCTGTTTTTCGCCAAAAATTCTTGTACGCGCTCTAAATTTTTCAAAAATCGATATATACTTGCAATTTGGCACAAAGTTTCTGTTTATTTTTGTGAGCATTTCATAGTTTTTTCCGTAGTAATGAAACACGTTCTTACGTAGATAATTTCAAAAGTTTCAACTGTGAAAGTTTCGGAAAATTGTTATCCGTGATATTGATTTGCTAGGTCGCATTCTTCTCCTACAGCTAAGGAAACATCACTTGAATCCTTTTCTGCTGAGATCTGTCGAAAAAAATGTCGATTCAACAAGTCGCCAAGTTTGCGATTAATCTTCAAATAATTATTCAACTTTTGCTTCCAAATGGAAGCTTTGTAATCGTCCGATTTTCACATTCTCTAATTTTCATTGGAAATGATGTAGAATGGTCTGAAACGTAAAAATACGAAGTTTGGCGACCATGTCTGTACGTGAATATGTCCACCGCCACCTTCACGATGGTCAATTTTTAGAAAATTGAGTAATTAAGTGGCTAAAATAATTCAAAAAAATTTGAAATTTTGTCAGATTATAGGTCTTAATGAGGAATAACTTTGTGCATAATTTCAGCCCGATCGGTCAAGTAGTTTTTGAGATGAAGCGATTCGTTTTTAAATCGTTTTTCACGAATATCTTTAAAATTATTGGATCGATTTAATTTATGTTTTCTCAAAATATTCGTCTTGATGTCCTCTACCTAGATTAATCAAAACATCTGTAGCTGTTCATAGAAAGTGTTCGAGATTTCCCCTTTTTCTGTTTTTTCATTAAAATCTTTGGACGCGCGCTAACGTGTGCAAAAATGGAGATATCGACTTAAAATTTGGATAGAATCTTCCTCCCGTGATAACAAAGGTTCGTATTGAAGACGGGCTCAATCGCACCAGTAGTTTCGGAGATATTCAACTTTTTCTGAAAATCTATTATGTTGAATATCTTGAAAACTTTGCAACCGATTCAGCTTTTTTTTTCAAAATATTCGTCCTGATGTCCTCTACCGAGATGAATTAAAACATCTATACCTGTTCATACTAAATGTTCGAGATATTCCCCTTTTTCTGTTTTTTCATTATCATCCTTGTATTATGCAAAGTACTAGTACTAGTATATGCGTATGCCTGTCACGCATACGCATACGCCTGTCACAGGCACGAGGAACGGATCCATTCGGAAGCTTACTACCAATGGAATTGCTAGAAATGAAAAAAAGAAAAAGACTAATAACGCAAAAAGAAACAGTCGCATGCCTTCTGTCGAATAGGCTCGAACCCCTGTTTGTTATTTCCTCAAAACGAGTTGTAATTCCCATTTGTTTCTCACTTTTTTAAAATAAATAGCTTTGGATATAGTGGAAATAATAGAATGTGATGATTGTTTTCATGTTTTTTCTGTACTGCTTGCATACTTCCCAAATTCGAAAATTTGAAAATCACTTCAAAAAAATCTTGTACCGAGCAGCTGCGATGGAGTTTTTTTTACTTGTGTGGCGTTGGCGTCCGAGCCGAAGGCGAGAAAAAAATCCAACGAGAGAAAAAATGCCATCGCAGCAGCCCGGAAAAATACTATTTTGCTCTGAGAAGTACAAAAAAAGAGCCTCTAATACGTAGAGAACCTTTATTATTAATGTTCATAATTGCTTGTCAAGCTTCAGTTGTACTGATAAGTCCAAAATATGTACACGTATATACTTGTAGGTTCATAGTTGTGTGAAACAAACAAAAAGTTACAACTATGTTTTCTAGGGATTCACCTTCAACGTAAGGAGATCAGCCGGTATTACCGTCAGGTGAGCGGTCCCGAGCGGTAAAACCCTCAAAGTCCGATATCATCGCTCCATGGTCGATCACAATTAAACTGCATAATTTTATATGTTCAATGTGAATAAAAAAACTGTCATTTTCGCATCTTGGAGTAAACACTCCAAAGAACCCATCCTAACCGTTTATCATGCCTTATATAGTGCGAGAATCCTATTGTATCCACTACGCGAGGATATGTGAAGGCGCGTGCGTAGCACGTAATAAAATAAGGATTTTCAACAACAACCTAAGCCTGGTCCAGCCATGGGCCAAGCCTGGCCAACCCTGGGACAGCCCTGATGTCCGGGCCTAATCCCCTGAAATGGAACTCTGGGCCAAGCTAGTTTCAGGCCCGGGGAAAAGCCTCGGTAACCAGGCTTGGGCCAAGCCTGGTTTCATTTAAAGCCGGGCTTCAACCAATGCTCCCTTATGGGAATGAGATAGATGCAGCACTTATATCTAGCATATATTTGGCGTACCACATTTTTGGCCGAAAATATATCTGAAATATGACGTGGTTGGCTTCCGGATGGATGCCGCGTTGAGTTTCAGCATTGCGCCGACGTTTCGCAAACATTGCAGTCTGCATCTTCAGGGCTATGAGCTCCGATTCTGAGCTCCGATGTGTGGGGGCAGTCCTTATATACCTTCCCTTGTGGTGGTGGGAGAAGGGGAAGGGG
>NW_021680557.1:192385-196031 GCF_001412515.2 Diachasma alloeum
CACCACAAGGGAAGGTATATAAGGACTGCCCCCACACATCGGAGCTCAGAATCGGAGCTCATAGCCCTGAAGATGCAGACTGCAATGTTTGCGAAACGTCGGCGCAATGCTGAAACTCAACGCGGCATCCATCCGGAAGCCAACCACGTCATTAATAATGGCCGCGAAAGCCTCAAAACTAATATCTGAAATATATTGCAGACATATGTTAAATATTTTACATCGAGAGATACGTGCATATTTATATCTAGGATATATCTGACATATGACATTTTTGGCCGAAATACAAGTGAAATATACTGAGATATATGTCCGGATATCTTCTTTCCATAAGGGGCTCGATTATTATTTACGCAAAAGGTTTAAAAAAGATCTCCGCATCAAGTACTATTATGTTTTCACTTGTTTGTGGTCTTATTTATTACAAATAATGATTTAAAAATAATATTAAAGAAAAAAAATGGACTGCACTCGGGTTCGAATGCGCGACCATCGGATCCAACACCACTCAATTAGCTTCTATGAAATACTCAAGATTTGCAATGGTTCGAGATAATAAAACAAATAGTTCGACAGAGAATATTTCAACAGATTACCTAGAACCGCCAGTACATGCATTATTTACTTTTTATGGACGTTTGTTCTACTAATTCGATTATCTGGTAAGACTGGGTATATGTACCCCAACTATATGTTTCAATGCAGTGAAGGGAATTACAGAGAATTTTCATCGTAACCACGAAAAATTGTAATTACTACCTAACTGAGGCTGGAGTAAAACCGGATATTGATCAGTTTTGAATCAATGAACCGCTTTTTTGGATCCAAGCCTAATCCAAATCTTAGGATCTGAACTATCTTCTTCATATCGGATCCCATTCAGATTTAGTCGGGGGTTGATTAGAATAAGATCAAAATTGCCAGAGTCGCATTGAATACAAGCATTCTCTTAAGATCCTGCTCAGTATCGGATCTTTACCAAATCTGATATGGGAAATCCTGAGCAAAATTTCCACCCGTGTATAGGTTGTGATTTCATTCAATAGACATTATTATGAGATTTTGGTGTATGAAAAATTGATTTAGTGGAGTAGTCAGTTGAATATTTTTGGGATATGGAATCGAATAGTTTCAAACAATAAGTTGAACATCTTCAAAGTCACTCATTCGATGTCATCCCTAACAAGCAGCGTGAGAGACGCTAAATGATAGATCACATATGACTATTACCCTCCACGTATTTTTCTTTCTTCTATTTTCATTGCTACCAAATTCATTGGTAGTAGGTTTCCGAATGGGTTCCAATTCATATTCTCAAATATTCTCCTCTCTGTGTACATACGTATGTATACAGAGTATATATATATATGCAGTTAATTAGTATAAATATGAAATTAGAATGAATAAATATGAGAAATAGGAGCGTACATACGCAGCGTGCGACTGCGGCGGTCGTCCAAATCTTGTCGCATTTTCCTTTATTTCCATAAAATAAAAAATATATATATTCATGGTATATGGCCTTTTAAGTTATCGTGATGTGAAAATGAACAGCGAAATATGGATGCGTTAGTTTTTCCTTCTTAAGAATCTTCGGTGAAGTGCTCCATTTCAGGAACGATCAAATATACCTATCGACCTAAAATTGGATATGGAAGTATGATTGGATACTCCTGATAGCCAAAGACTTGAACGAGTTTTCTCATTTTTACCCACGTTATAGTGCGCAAAAGTGGATTTTGAACAAAAAAAAATACAAAAGCGGCGATATCTCGAAAAATTTCAATGGGACGGCACCTATATTTTCATAGAAATAGATAGATGACATCAGTAAGATGGACATTTGAAAAACGAAATTGACTTCGACCAGCCATTTTTGAGATATTAAGCAAAAGAGTTTCACATACAAAGTTGAATATGTCCGAAACTACTGATCCGATTTGGCTCATCCAGAATCCCGAACTTTTTTATCACAAGACCTAAAATCTTACCAAGTTTCAAGTTTCTATCTCGATTATTTTTCAAGTTATCATACATACAAACAATTCCAGAGAAAAAATGCAAAAAACGAGAAGAAAATTATATTGCTCAGAGTGGGATAGTCTTTTTTCGATTTAATTGAATAGGTATCATAATGACGAGTTAATTATTCTCGAATTAAGGGGATAGTTCTGGATATTCGAACACATATGTGCATGCACAAACATATATACATACATACAGACTTTTGTTAAAAACATCATTTTTTATGTTTTATGACATTTCTAGGCATTTTCACCTTTCATTCAGAAATGGAACAAAATCACAAATACATAGCTTCCATTCGGAAGAAAAAAAATCGATATCCAGCTCCATTAGAATTACACAATTACAAAAGGTGCCTCAATTATTCTTCATTAACGAAGAGAGGTGTTTAGTAATATGAATTTTCGGAATTCTCTGACATACATTAGGTCACCCGAAGATTCGAAAATAGCTTTGGTATAATTTCGGAAGAATACTGTGTCACCGAGTCACTTTCTCTAACTCCGGGAATATGTAGCATCTATTTCCGAGGTTTAAACCCCCCGCTCGATCGCTCCGGTCCAGGGTACTCGTCGTGGTTTGAGAATTATATGGAACAGGCCCATACATCGCAAACTAGTCAGCACAATAGCAATGAGATAATATGTATAATACACGTCTCCGGTGTTCACTCAGCATTTTCATTACGCTAATTATGTCTTCGACATGTATTTAATCGCCTCACTGGCCCAGTATATCGAAAGAAATGAAAAAGAATAAAATACACTCAAATAATTTTTTTCCGTTGGGAAATTGTTGGATCATCTGTAACGATCCAACGAAGCATGGAATCCGTGATTTTGAAACAACTAATGCGCGAAATGGAAGGGGAATCTTACGTACCCTGTCTTTCCAGTGGGAATATCGATACTCGGATTATCAGTTATAGCTTCAAAATGATCGGATATTTTCCAATAACTTTTGTGGCACACAAACGAATATGTCAAGAGTAGCAGTTAAAGAAAATCCCAAGCGCTTGCGTAAGGCATTTTTCCTGCGAAACTTGACGCATGCGTTTGTATGCAGGGAAATTTGAGAGAAATCAAGATACGCGGTAGCGTATCGGCCAAGACCGGTGCGTTCAAACTTAGGTTCTCATGTTATTATGGAGAACCACGGAAAATATTTTCTGCGCTTGAAATCATGTATTAGAGTAAAACTAAAAGTCAACTCTGAATTTTATCTCTTTTTCTGTTGTCGAAAATTTGAATTTTTTTATCGTCATATCTCTATTCAGACCTTGGAGAAGTATTTATGTTTGTGGATATATAGTTGAATGTGAAACAAAAAATATGTGTGACTTGGTTGGCTTCTGGATGGATGCCGCGTTGAGTTTCAGCATTGCGCCGACGTTTCGCAAACATTGCAGTCTGCATCTTCAGGGCTATGAGTTCCCATTCTGAGCTCCGATGTGTGGGGGCAGTCCTTATATACCTTCCCTTGTGGTGGTGGGGGAAGGGGAAGGGGGGGGGGTCAGCCAATCATATGTTTTTAATTGATCAGCTGGTCAATTAAAAAACCGGGAGGACGGTTTTCCAAATGGGGTTCACTTGATATCCTCTGTCCCTGTTGAGGTTGTTAG
>NW_021680557.1:201882-282296 GCF_001412515.2 Diachasma alloeum
CCCCCCCCCTTCCCCTTCTCCCACCACCACAAGGGAAGGTATATAAGGACTGCCCCCACACATCGGAGCTCAGAATCGGAGCTCATAGCCCTGAAGATGCAGACTGCAATGTTTGCGAAACGTCGGCGCAATGCTGAAACTCAACGCGGCATCCATCCGGAAGCCAACCAAGTCATTAATAATGGCCGCGAAAGCCTCAAAACTAAAAAATATGTGTCTTTCTTCGAGTGATAGCACAAAATCTTTTTAATTTCGTAGAAATTCTGTGAATCAGGTTACGGTGAGATGCGAACAACACGAAAACAATTTTATAATTTTTCCGGAAAAATTAGGAATATTTTCCGAAAAAAAATAGAAACGGATATTTTTATAAAAAGTTCTATCAGGTAAACATTTTGTTCAGCTGTTTTTGAAATTAAATCAATGCATCTCAAAAGAATACAATCCCCATAGACAATCAAAGAAAAATTGAATGGAAGAAACCAATGGAGTTGAGAAATCTTGAATAAATAATTAACCCTCTGACTCGCAAACCGTACGAAACCCTATCGGTGTGATGGCCGCCAATCGCAGTGCACCACGCCATGGGTTAGTGACAAATGGTCATGTGACTATTCTCTCACTCCTGTCGCGTCAGGACCGTTGTAAGTGTTGCAAAGCTATCGGGGCCCTCTGCATATTCTCGCGTAATACGTAATAGAAGTTTTGATCGATAGTCAACAAATGACAGATAAAAAAAATGTCAGTGATAGAGTCAGTGCCTAAAAAAAATGAAAGTTTATTGAAAAGTGTATGTGGAAGTCTTGGTAAGTACGTGAAACGAAGAAAGATACCTTCAAATTGTGAAATTAATCCAGATGATTTTTCAGCAAAGAAAAAGAAAAAATTAATCGAAAATTAGAATGAAAATGGTCTTCAAATATTGAGAATTATCCAGTGCAATCATTTGTTGAAAATTGAAGTCCTGTTCATAATTTGGAGATTGATAGCAATGAGATGTTTTATTTCAAATTACTTTTTTCTCCTTAATCCTAATTCGGACTGGGCGTTGTTCTCACGGTCCGCCTGGCGCACGGACTGGCCCCCACCACGACTCCCTCTTGCTACGTTTTACTACGAAAAGATCGAAGGAGGGTTAAATTTGTTTCATCCTATCTAACAATGAATTCTATTTTAAAATTTGTATATTTGGGACTCATTATTCAAACGTATGTTTAGTGCTACGGCACTGTTCGCGCGCTCGCTACTCATCCCCTTCCACGTCGAACGTCCGGTCCCCATAGGTAGTGGGGATAAGATTGCGAGTCAGAGTGTTAAAAGTCGGTGGAAATAATCAATCTGGAGTAGAACTGTTTGTTTTGCTTCGATTGTTAATTGGAAACATGTTCTATCATGTAAAAAATAAATGAATTGGATTGAAAGTAAACATATTTACAGGATATAAAAATGATTCCTTGTTTATTTTGAAAAAAATAATGAGATCTCTTGCGCGATATGTCTGCACAACTTGATACGATCGTTTGTTTGCAGGGGAGCTTGAGGGAAATACCCGATTAATTTTGAAGCTTTGGGGCACTGATAGAAAAGACGGAACGATTCAGTTGCACCAAACGAGGTTTCTTAACTGTTACCGTGATTCGTTAATAGTTAACGAATCGTGGTAATAGTTAAAGTCTTGTTTGGTTCGACTAAACCGTTCTATCAGTATGGTGTTCGGAAGAGAATTTTTCCCATTCAAATTTCCGCCAATAAAATTGCACGGTTCGACTGTTATTTTATACAGTCGACGTGGTATTCAACTGATATTTTTTGATAATTGCAGTGGTAATTTTTCATATTGATATATATATATGAAAAACAAAACATTTCCTGGAGTGTGTCCCTCATTGGAACTGGCAGATGAATTTTGTCACATGGTGCAATTCTCTTGCCCGAAATTTGGACGGAAAATTCTCTTACGAATACCATTCGAGCTTCAAAATTAATCAAGAATTTTTCTCAAGGTTTCCTACATACAAACGAACTCCTCAAGTTTTTCAGGAAAAACTTGACTCATTCGTTTGTTTGCAACGAACCTATCGGAAAATACCTGATAATTTTGAAGCTCTTGTGGTATTACATACGAGAATTTTTCCATCCACATTTGAGGCAAGAGAATTACACTATGAGACAAAATCCATCTGTCAGTTCCAATGAGGGGCTCCCTCGATCAGGAAATCTTTTTGTTTTTCATGTATATATTAACATGAAAAATTACCAGTGGAATTATAAAAAATTATCAGTTGAATACCGTGTTGACTATATAAAATGACAGTCGAATAGTGCAGTTCTATTGGCTGAAATTTGGATGCGAAAAAGATTCGATATAATTCTTTTCTGATTGATCCACGGGATGTGGAATACCGCATTTCTAATATTTGGAAGGGTGGTCGGGGAAATGGTGAACCTAATTTTAGTGACAATTGATCAATTTTTAGTGATTTCTATTTGCCACGACTTTTTTTTGCGAAGGAGAAGATAGGAGAAGATTATTGTTCTGAAATGTAACGGTGTGTTCCATAAATATATAACGATACTAACATGACTAATACAATAACATGTAATTATGCTGACTAATTTAAGGAAAAAATGTTGCGTCGGAAATTTCTTTAAGTTTTCAAATATGAATTGTCTCGTTATTTCATAAACAACTTGTTCTCTGAATCCCTGCACTTTGTCTGAGTTTTAGTAGCCCTTTGCGTACGGGGCCCTTTTGTTACCAGGTGTACATAACTTAAGCAGCAGTATGTCCGTTTCCCATGTTGTTCGTGTAATTACATTATTCATTATAGTTCCATAAATAATAATAAAGTAAAAATAAATAAAGAATCTCAGATGTTTATGTCAAATGTTACCCTGCAATAAAAATTTCCAGTCTCTCGAATTCCTCAGAGTCTCTGAGTCACCCGTATTACTTTAGAGTCTCGGCGAGTTTTCAGTTAGAGACGCGAGTCTCCCCGAGTCTTTGCTTCTCCGTCAGAGACTGGTGTTGCTTATCAAGAGATCGGGACTTCGAGTTTTTAGGATTTTACAATCGGTGTACTTCTGTTAAATTGATTGAAAAGATTAATCAATTAATCAATTGTGAAGTGGAGCAATGTGAGATAGGAGGAGACAATTAAAGTACAAAGGAAATTAATTGTACTAGGGGTACAATGGGCTATCACGGTTATCGACCAAGGAGGGGGTGGAGTAGAATATGGGTGAAATGGAATAGCGGGGTAAATTACAAATCATGTCATTCGACGCCACTATTCGTCTGCCGTTGTCTAATTGACCTCGCTATTCCATATAACCCCCCTATTTACCCCGATATGTCCCTTTACCCCACTTCAATTTGTGCTATTTTACTGCAATATGCCATTTTACCCCATTATCCGTTTTCCTGCTGTTCGATTGAATCCACTATCCCGTTTTTGCCCACTATCCAATTTACTCTCCTAAGCCATTTTACTTCACTATCCGTTGGCTTGCTGTCCGATTCAACCCGTTATACCGATTTATCTCACCGTCCAATTTCCCTCGAAATGCCAGTTTACGCCACTTTAGTAACCCATATTACCCCACTATGCCATTTCCCTTTTATCATCATGAATTGCCTACATAAACCCACAAAATTTTACTCTTGTCAGAAGCAACCATTCTCGGCCTGAAGAACTCCTAGACATCCAGAGTCGTGTTTTAATGCTCGAAGCATACGGACTGCAATAGACAAATAACACCAGTATAATCGGTGAAACTAGATCAAAATCATCGAAAAAAGTAAGTAGCGAAAGCCAGCCAATTACTGACAAAAGTTCTATAATAGCAGATAATATTGAAGAGCATGACAGTGCCATGAATTCAGAAGGGCCGATTCCAAGCGCACGACAGCTATCTCGGTTTGAGAGCAAATCCAGGAGCACCAAATACCTATACCAGAGCTAATTCAAAAGGAAAAAGATAAAAGAAAAAGAGCTGAGTAATACTCAAGAAAAATTGATGCAAATACTTCAAACAGCAGTTTTAACAATCTCAGTAGACACAGGTGAAAAGGAAGCTAAACGTAAAAATCAGGTTCCTCACCAACACCAATGACGCTATCAGATAAGCACCGAATGGACCAATTGGAGATAATTGTTGAGGATCTGCAATATAAGTATGACCACATAAAATAATAATATAAATCTCTCCTAAGAGAAAATCAGAAATTGGAAGAGGAATTGTAAACCTATTCAAAAGAAGAGAAAACAAAACCAGTACAAGCAAATCAACAAGGAAACAACCGGGAGACTAACACAAACGGGCCAGCAGCGCACAGATTTACAAAAGACCAGCGACATCGAGAGCCAAACACACAGTGATGTTCAGAGAGAAGCCTGAACATCACACCCATCCCAATGTCACAACAGAGTAAATTACAGCATGAAAATACCTCCTATTGATATCTCAGGTAAAAAAGGAAAAGAAATCATTCCAGCCATCTCTCTAGATTTTAAGATTTTTGAGGGCTGAACTAGATGTTTGCCATAACTATTGAGGGCAAACATCTAGTTCAGTCTGATAGTATTTAAAATCGCAAAAAATCAGAGGTGCATTAAAAGAGAAACACATCGATCATTTCACATTCACTCTGGATGAAAACAAAAATCAAACATTTTTCATGAAGGGTATAGATAGCAGTTATACTCCAGCCGAAATTTTGAAAATTTGGTTTAAAGAATCAAGAAAGTACGAATCTAGACCCGAGTGGAAATTCCCATCAGGTTTTGATGAAGTTTGAATCAGGTTAGACCTGACCACTGATCAGGTATTGATCAAGTTGACGAATCCGGTCTTGATCAGACATGTTACGCCTCTGACTAATCCGGATTTGATCAGGATGAATGGATTCGAACTTGATCAAGTCAACTGTATGAAAACCGGATGACCTGTCTGTCAGTATCAATAACAATTAGCAATGATGATTAATCCAAAACAAAAAATAATTCAATTCTTT
Organism: Diachasma alloeum; assembly: GCF_001412515.2. Classification (NCBI taxonomy): domain Eukaryota; kingdom Metazoa; phylum Arthropoda; class Insecta; order Hymenoptera; family Braconidae; genus Diachasma; species Diachasma alloeum. Next base: position 206,900 of record NW_021680557.1, read on the forward strand.
CACCGTAGGCCGCCTCTCTTAATCAATCTCTATTGTTATTACCTCTGAAAAAGCTTATTATTTTTTTACCGATGCTGGGGATCGAACCGAGGACCCTATGATTGCTAATCCTATGCCCTAACCACTACGCTATCGTGCTATTAATATTGAGTAAACTGTACATAGCCTATATGATTTGTATCGGGCTATTCGTTGAATTTACGATCATTCCTGATCTCGCGGATGTGCGTGTGTATTCTCAGAGATGAAATATGTTCAATTAAATTTCTATTGATTTCATTAGTGAATAATAATAATGATAATAACAATAACACTAATGAATAAATAGACATTTGGTGATTTTTTTCTCAAGATCATTTGCGTGTAAGTTTAATACTCCCCTAATAGGTATTTACGGCATCATCATCCCTCCCTTCTGTACATTTAAGAAGGGCTGGCTGTTACTTAAATTGATTAATTAAATTAAATTAATTTAATTTAATTTATTTTAATTATAGTCTAATGATCCTTTTTAAAGACTGAAAATAATGATTGATAATGGTTGATAAAACTTAATTTGACTAGTATAATAATAGTTGATTAAATTATCCGAAAAACTTCTTGAAATTAATCTCAGTTGGAGCGGATCTGAATCTGATCATTTTCTCTTCAATTGACCCCTTTCAAATACCGATCAAGGACATCAAATCCGAATTTGATCAAATTGGGGTCAGGCAGCCGACCTCAGGGTGAGATCGTGCCTACCTGATCAGAACTTGATCTGAATCATCCTGCAGTTTTTCAGATCCGATCTACTGGTTCAAAACTTGATCAGGTTCTCATCAGGCATCATCTGATCACGTCTACCTGATCAGAACTTGATCTGAATCATCCTGCAGTTTTTCAGATCCGATCTACTGGTTCAAAACTTGATCAGGTTCTCATCAGGCATCATCTGATCACGTCTACCTGATCAGAACTTGATCTGAACCCGGCTGTAGTTTTTCGGATCCGATCTGCTGGATCAGAACTTGGTCAGGTTCTCATCAGGAATCACCGGATCAGTCGAACCTTACAAAAACCTGATCGAGTTCTGATCGTGCTTCAGGTGGGCCTGAAGCAATTTCCACTCGGGGAGTTCATTAAAGTCATGAAATTCTCAATTCCAAAATCTAGATTAAATAAGATAGATCTGCCAATATATATTGTTCAAATTACTCCATCAATTCCACCAGGTAAACTGAATGAAGTAACATATGCCCTTCACTAGAAAATTGATTTTGAAAAAGTAAAAAAAATAGATCCTGTACAATATAAAAATTGTCAAATACTCGGCCATGCAGCATCAAATTGCTGTATGTAATATCAATGCGTCAAATGTAATGATCCTCATTTACCGGGACAATTTTTTTTATCGTTATTTTACATCGCTTCGACTCGATTAGGGTATACTGCGATGATGATCAAGACTTTAAATGGTTAGATCGCACCATTCTACCCGGCCGGGATTTGAACTCGGAACCTTTCGCATCTGAGGCAACGAACTTACCCACTGCGCCAAGCCACCGGAACCGAGACAATATAAAATAAACTCAGATACAGCAGTTCCCAAAGAGGGTTTATTTTGTGATATTATGCCAAAAACTCCGGCATCCAGCGTCTTCCAAAGGCTGTCCGAAATGTAAAAAACTGATCCAAACAAAGAACAAAAAATCCAAACAGAGAACAAAAAACCCAACATAGATATTCCGATAATACAAGTGAGACAAATCATTAGAGATACTACAGGGTGACAAATGTGAAAACTTTTCCCCTATATTTCCTTCTCCACTTTGTCACCAGGGATCAGGCTGTTGTACGTTAAAACTTGGAGTCTGGAAAATTCTGTTGGGACACTCCGAGATCTAGTTTATATTCTCCAAAATGAGTGAGCTTACTGTCAAAGAAAAAGTGTATCTCATTGAGTGCTATTATTCCCGAGAAAAAAATTACACAAATACGTATACAGGCTTTCGTAGTAAGTTCGGTAGTCACAGAATTGGGAGTGAAACCACTCTCAAAGGGTAGGAATTTTTTAGTTCTCCTGTACGATTTTTTTTTAGGTTAGTCCCCAATAATTTTTTTGAGTCAATGTGTTCTTTTTTGTAGGGTAATGGATAATTTTGTCAACTATGGTACCCTACAAGATCGTCGACATGATCTACCGGGTCCATCTTATACAGTGACGATGGAAGAAGTAGTGGACAAGGTGGAAAAACATTTCAAAAATCATCCAACTGATTCAATACGCAAGGCGGCTACGAAGTTAGAATTGAATCGGGAGACCCTACGTTTGATAATTAAACATTTCCTCAAACTTCATCCTTATAAAATTACTTTACACCAATTGCTTACGCAAGCTGCTATAGGGAAACGACTTGAATTCAGCAAAGTTTTGACGCAAATGTTTGAAAATGCTGAAATAGAAGCCGATCGAATTATTTTCATGGATGAAGCTCATTTCTACCTTAAATGGCTACGTGAATAAACAAAATTATCGATTTCGGGGGAGTGAAAATCCACATCCATCAGTAGCAAAACCGCTCCACCCTTACTAAAGTTACAGTTTGGGCAGCTCTGTCGATCAAACAAATACATGTGGAAATCTTGGAAGGGACCATTACAGGTAGGCCAGTCAAATTGGACCTTGACTACCTCAAAAAGTCCTGGCAGGCTGAAATTACACCAAAATATAGAGAAAATTTCCCTGATCATTATATAAAAAATGTGCACCCACACGTTCAACAGAAATATCCTTAATTAATTAAAAACTAATGAAAAAATTGGGGCGAACGCCAAAAAACTACACTGGATTAATTTGTCTAATCCTATCGAAAAAGTAAAAATATTCAAAGGTTGGGCTGATCTCATTTTTCAAATTTCAAGTAGAAGTAATGTTCCTGAGCCTACTGTTATTTTTTAATTAATTTTTTAACACAGTTTGGAACAAAAAGACCCAAATAATCAGCTGATCACGTATGCCCGGCCCCCCGTTGCGCGCGCCGCTTATGCATATACGCGGCATGCGCAGAACTTTCAAATGCTCCGTCGAATGCGTATACCTGGGGAGGATTAAGGAAACAATTGAAATACACGGAAATTCTCAAGAATTTGCAATGACCAAATACAATGAACCTTAAAGTGGGCACAGAACATATTACAGTCTAAACTATGTCTGCCTGAACTAAAATCGAAAATTGATGGGAGTACACCACAATTCACTCGCTCTAATTCAATTACCTCACCATTTAAGTATCATTTTTAGTGCATGATCTACCTGAGGCATAAGGCAATGGAGCCGTATTGACCCCTCGACTCCTTGGGTCATCGAAGGGCGCCGTCCCCTTAATTTTCTTTTTCCTGCATTTTCAGTGCCTAATATTATCTAATATTATTAACTAATATTTTCTATCTTTATTTGCAAACGTGAAACTCCTAGTATCGCTGTGGACTAGTAGTTTCACGTATGGAAAGTACAATTTTTTTTCGTGATTTTGCCGACTCTCTTCGTGGTATTTTAGAATCGAAGGGTCTATGTTATTAACAATATTATTAACGAATATTTTCTCAGTTTATTTTCAAACGTGAAACTACTAGCATCGGTGTGGACGAAAATCCGAATTTTTTCATGATTATGCCGACTCTCTTAGTGGTATTTTAGAATCGAAGGGTCTATACCTGGCCCCTTCCCCTAACGGGATGGAGCAGCTGTCCCTGCTTCAGTCGCATTCAACCGATAGTCGTTAATAATTCAGTTAAGGCCCAAGCCACGTGGCATACGAGTAGTCTAGTGCTAGTCTGGATAAAAATATCAAAATATCTCTTAAGTGTAGTGCAAATTATTGACAGTGTTTCCTTTACACCGTTATTACGGCTTCCTCGATTTCAATAATACCAAGACTGGGCATTGGGTGACTATTGAACGTGTTATAGACGCAAAAATGTCTTTTTCCGGAGTCTGTGTAATTTGTGAGGGAAGTTTAGTAGGGGACAAGGTGACAACCACAGTGAAGCAGAGAGGCATTAATAACTTTAGNACTATTGAACGTGTTATAGACGCAAAAATGTCTTTTTCCGGAGTCTGTGTAATTTGTGAGGGAAGTTTAGTGGGGGACAAGGTGACAACCACAGTGAAGCAGAGAGGCATTAATAACTTTATCGCGAAAAGTAAACTGAGAGGGGATGATAAGTGGAAAATTTTGGAACTTTTAACGGAAATCGAAGTGCATGAGCCCTGTCGAATTGCTTACTGTTCGCTGAGACCAATTAAGAAAGTGGTAATAAAAGAGCCTGAAGCTGAGGCTCAATTTGACTATTTCATGGATTGTTTTTTATGTAGCAAAAAGTGTGATGAAACAACTTGAAAACCATTCCGAACTGTCGCGACTGACCAGATACAACAGCGTATAGAAGAGACGATTGAAGAGCCTGGAAATGAAGATGAATGGGCGCAGGCGGTTAAATTGAGGCTATCTTCAGTATCCCTTCTACAAGTTCATGCTCGATATCATAAGGCGTGCTATGCTAAATTCTTATTGATCTCCAAAAATACAAGCATTGGAAGACCCAAGACACCAGGCGTGGAAGCAGCCTTTCAGAAGGTTTGCCAGTATTTAGAAGATAGTGATGACTGTCAATTCTTTCTTAAAGATCTCATCAAGGTGATGGACGATTTCCCAGTGTCTACGAAGGTATTGAAACAAAAATTACTAAACAAATACGCCACTGATTTAATATTTATGGAGCAATCCGGGAGACCAACCATTGTTTGCTTTCGAAATACCGGATATAAAATTTTGATGGACTCCTGGTATCAGAACAGAGCTTCTACGAAAAAGGAAGAACGATTGCGAATTGTAGTTGCCGCGGCTGATATTATCAAAAAAGATATAAAAAGTCAAGTCTACGAGNGTCTACGATACATCAGTTTATCCATCACCTGCAGAAATTTTCAATAACGTTGAGGATGTAATTCCTGAAAGCTTGCGCATTTTTCTCGATCAGGTTTTGTTGAAAGGGAAAAAGAAAAAGGAGGAGAAGCTCATCACAAAACGAGATAGTATCGCTCATTCCATTATATCAGTCGTACGTCCTCGGACATTCATTTCGTCGGTTCAATTGGCCACTGGGATTTATTTGCAAAGGAAATTTGGTTCGAGGTTGATAATTGATGTCCTCAACAGCCTTGAATTCAGCGCGTCCTATTCTCAGATCAGCCTCTACGAAGCTTCTGCCGTGCTTAATAGTAACAAGCAAATGGATGAAAATGCGTACGTGCAGTTTGTATTTGATAATGCAGATCACAATGTATGCACCCTAGACGGCTTCAACACCTTCCATAGCATGGGGGGAGTTTGCTGCGTAACACCAAAGTCTGCCCTGAAGTAACAACGAGAAATACCGAAACTATCTCGTGCCCCGAAGACTGAACAACTAGCATCTAAAATTAGCATTCCCATCGTGCATTGTAATCAGTTGACTAGCGAGAGACAAGGATTGAAATCAATCACTTTTGTGGATGTAGGGCAACTGGACTTTGGTGAACGTGAGCGATTACCCACTGTATATTCTTTGCATATACTCGCAAAATCGCTGCATGTTGAAAATTTACCTAGCTGGCGAGGATACATGGAGACCGTCAGCAACGATCCTGAGTACGAAGTTTCACAAATTTACTGCTTACCATTCGTAAATTTACCTCCGTCCAATCTAGATACGATCAACAGCGTTCTCCATTTAGCTGCCATGGAATCCCTTCGATTGAATCAAAAAACTACTTTTGTGACGTTTGATCAGCCACTATACATCAAAGCACGAGAAATTGTTGCCAATGACAGGGCTATCCTCACAGATGTAGTCGTAAGATTGGCAATGACCAAATATAATGAACCTTAAAGTGGGCACAGAACATATTACAGTCTAAACTATGTCTGCCTGAACTAAAATCGAAAATTGATGGGAGTACACCACAATTCACTCGCTCTAATTCAATTACCTCACCATTTAAGTATCATTTTTAGTGCATGATCTACCTGAGGCATAAGGCAATGGAGCCGTATTGACCCCTCGACTCCTTGGGTCATCGAAGGGCGCCGTCCCCTTAATTTTCTTTTTCCTGCATTTTCAAATTCTTGTCAATTTCTACAATTAATGAATTAATTTCAATTATTTTAAACCTTCCAGGTATACAAATGCGACAGAGCATTTGAATGTTCTGCGCATACTGCGTATATCCACAAGTGGCGCGCGCAACGGGGGCCGGGCATACGTGATCAGCTGATTATTTGGGTCTTTTTGTTCCAAACCGTGTCTAAAAATTAATGAAAAAATAACAGTGGGCTCAGAAACATTACTTCTACTTGAAATTTGAAGAATTAGGTCAGCCCAACCTCTGAGTATTTTTACCTTTTCGATAGGATTAGACAAATTAAACCAGTGTAGTTTTTTGGCGTTCGCCCTCATTTTTTCATTAGTTTTTAATTAATTAAGGATATTTCTGTTGAACGTGTGGGTGCACATTTTTTATATAATGATCAGGGGAATTTTCTCTACATTTTAATGTAATTTCAGCCTGCCAGGACTTTTTTGGGTGGTATAAGGTATAAAGACGAGTCTTGTTTTACTGACCTAAGGGGAGAGTTACCGAGAGATGTTAGAAACCAAATTTTTCCCATTCGCTGAGAAAAAAGGATTGGCGAAAGATTTCTATTTTATGCAAGACGGTGCAATACCTCATCGAACTAATGTGTTTGCTGCATTGCACAAAGTATACGGTGATCGCGTCATCGGCTTATGGTATCCTCGCTTTGCCCGAGCAGGGATGAAATGGCCACCATACTCACCGGATTTGAACTCGTGTGATTTCTTCTTGTGGGGTTATCTTAAAGACTTCTGCACCCGGTGGCTTGGTGCAGTGGGTAAGTTCATTGCCTCACATGCGAAAGGTTCCGAGTTCAAAACCCGGCCGGGTAGAATAGTGCGATCTAACCATTTAAAGTCTTGATCATCATCGCAGTATACCCTAACCGGGTCGAAGCGATGTAAAATAACGTTTAAAAAAAAAAGACTTATGTTACGGGAACAATCCTCAAACAAAAGAGGCTCTGATAAGCGCTATCCAGAAGGGTGTTTCTAATATTTCTCAAGTTAAGATTGAAGAAGTCTTCCATAGTTTTCAGAAACGCCTTGAATATTGCGCAAATTCTGATGGAGGATATTTCGAGAGTATTTACCATTAGCCATATGCCCTCGAATGTGTTTGATCAATTCTTTCACCGTGTGAATTTTTATTTAAAAAAATGGAATGCAACTTTAACTAATTGCAAATAAATTTGCAGTCTATTGTGCCTACAAACATTATAGTCCTTTTTCCTACATCAATCAACAAAACTAGGATAGTTCAATTCACCTATTCCCATTTGTCACCCCGTAATATTTAATAGTCTCAAGTAGTCCAAGAAGCATTAAGAAGCCAACCTAAGCTTAGGCAAAATGATCATTTGTTTGAAGAAATCAAGTCCATTACAGTACAATTGCAAACATGACTAACACTAATGCATAATAATACAGCTAAAATTGAGCTCCTGATGATGCAGTATTCAACCCCCATCGGAATGGCGACCAATAAACAAAATACAAAAAAAGTAAAAAAAAGTAAAAATAATTTCGAGTCAATTCCATAATTCAAAATAGCTGATATATATGTACATAAATCGACTCTCTAGTTTATAGGTTTAACATAGGATACCGTCGAGCATAATGTTAAAAACGAGTGGTTTTTGAAGCCTTTCCACTCAAAAAACGGTAACACGTCTTATCAACTGGCCGACATTTCAACTAGGACATTTCAACTGCGACATTTCAACTGTTTTTTTCAACTACGACTCTTTAACTACGACTTTTCAACTACGACTATTTAACTAAGACTTTTCAACTACGACGTTTCAACTAGATTTTTCCATGCATAAGACGTAGTTGTATGGTTTTTCATTTTTATGATGTATATTTTTTCCATTCTATTACAATAGTTTATTATTATGAACAGTTTTATTATTATGAATTATTTTAAAAATATAATTAACATAATGAACATTATCGCAATACATTTTATAAATTTATGGTTTTTCATTTTAATTGTATCATTTTTTTTTATCTTATCACAGAAAGTAACATGATGAACTTGATCTCTATGCAACTTGGAATTTCAATAAATAATTGATAAATAATAACGAAATAGCTTATAAGTAGAACAGTAAGTGGGCAAAAATACACGAATAAATGCAATAAATAATCGCTGTACAATGACGCGTAACTAATGAGAATTTATAATTTGATGCATTGGGCAATTCCCCTCAGATAATCCTCAAAATTATTCAGTGCATTCTCGCGATTAACAATCGTCCTAAGTCTCGCATTTGTGCGGTATCATCGTTATTTACGTATTCCGAATGTTTTTGAGAAATATTAGATATATTGAAATTTCCATTGGATAGCTGTATGTTACAAAGTAGTTGTCAAAAATTAAAAAAAAAAACGTTTAATATTTGCAAAACTTCAAATATATTAATTCACGTTTTTTCTAAAATCGGAAAACTTGGAATTTTGGAGTTTATGTTTCGCATAAAATTCCAGTTGAAATGTCCTAGTTGAAGGAGTGTTAGTTGAAAATGTTGTTAGTTGAAATATCGCTAGTTGAAATGTCCTAGTTGAAATGTCGCCAGTTGATAAGACATGGATCCCAAAAAACAAAAATTGCAACCATATTGATTATGGTATGAACTAATAAATAGGAATAATACCAGTACATACCAGTCATACTGAGAGGGATCATAGCAAATTACGCCGTTGAACGACTTTTTTCATATCAAATCATTCTAGATAAGGAATCTTTTGTTTACTGGAGTTTCATTCCTCTTTTCGATTTCAATCTCGGATATACTTAGGAATGAAATATCCATGTAATTCTCGATGCATAATTAAACGTTTTGAAACGAAAATTAATTAATATTTTATTTTGAGTGAAATTTTTCTGTTCAACGTTAATGAATACTCAACGAACTCATAATTCTCGATTATTCATTGCAATATTCCATAAAATGAAATAAATCATATGCAACTTAAGAAACCACTCTTGAAAACTATTAACCTCTATCTGTCCAACTCTCCAATTAACACCCTATTCGGATACATATTTTTATATTTATCACACAATTTCATTTGGTAAAAAACATAACCTCAGTCTTCGAGGTTGTAATCTGAAGTAGAATAGAATTTTCTGTAGTGCTCCTCACGATTCTTCGTCTGGGAAATGGTATTGCATACTTCCCTAACTCGAAAACTTCAAAATCAGTACAAAAAAATATTGTACCTGGGCTATTGCGATGGGGTTTTTTACTCGTGTGGTTGGCCAGTCCTCGCCTGCGGCTCGGACGGCAATGCCACACGAGAAAAACGAAAAACCATTACCTGTGGAAAAACACATGATGATAATAAAGGAAGGAACGAAACTCGAACCCATTTTCAATACGAACTTTCATTGTCACGAGAGGAAACGTCTGTTCAAATTTCAAGTTAATAATAATGATATTTCAATTTTCACACCGGCTAGAGCGCGCATACATTTTGATTGATCTAGATAGAGGACACTGGAACGAGTATTTTGAAAAAAAAGACACATTGAAATCGGTTGCGTAGTTTTTGAGACATAGCCCATAATAGGTTTTCAGGAAAAGTTGAATATCTCCGAGACTACTGGACCGATTGAGCCCATGTTCAATACCAGTCTTCCCTATCACAAGGGGAAGATTCTGTCCAAATTTCAAGTTGATATTCCAATTTTTGCGAAAGCTAGAGGGCGTACAAGTTTTTTCATGAAAAAACAGAAAATCGGGAATATCTCGAAAACTTAGTATGGACGGCTATATATGTTTTGGGTGATCTAGATAGAGGACATTGAGACGAGTATTTTGGAAAAAGACAAATTGAAATTGGTCCACTAGTTTTGGAGAGATTCGCGAAAAACGATTCACAAACAAATTGCTTTTTCTCAAAAACGGTTGGACCTATCGAGCTGAAATCGTGCACAGAGTTAGTCTTTGGAAAGACCTATAATCGTGCAAAATTTCAGATTTTTTGGAATTATTTTACCCCACTATTCTTTCAGTTTTCAAAAAGGACATCTGGCCCTAGAGGTGTTCACATACAGATATGGTGTCCAAACTTCGTATTTTTACGTCTCAGACCATTCTACATCGTTTCCAATCAAAATTAGAAAATGTGACAATCGGTCGATTGCAATGCTTCCCGTTCGGAACCAAAACCTCGATGACACAAAATTTCGATTCTCGTATCATCAACGTAGCTATTTTCATGTCCATCAACAACTTTTTTCCAACCCAAACATCTGAGTCCCCAGATGCTCGCAAACTGTTCAACCTACTCCCCAAATAACCTATCTAACACTGAACCAATTCTCTAAAATAACTGAAAGCTGATTTATTTTTGATAGAAAAAAATGGGGTCAGTCTGGCATAAATTAGGGATAGAACCTGCGGAAGTTAATCAAGTCATAGTACCGCCACAATCTTTCGCCCATTCTTTACTACCACGCACGTAAATGAAAAAAAATACAAACAGAACAATCAAAAGTACAAATAGAATAGTAAATTGAAATATTAAGTATACTTTTTATCCTTATTCCTGAGACTCATTCCTGATCCGTAGTTTTGACCCGCATACCTAAGCCTCGTGGCCCTTTGTTCAGACTCCTGCTTCTGATGCTGATTGTTAAGTATTGTTTTTGATATCAGACCTGACTCGAGAACCTTAATTTTAACGCCCCTTGTGAATTTCGCATATTTTTGAGGCATTATTTCTATAAAAATAGTACATATATGTCATGTGACATACAATATTTTATGTCATTGGGCCCGAAAACCGCGATCTGGCTGAGCCAAGCGAAGTTGGAATCGCAATTTATCGGGTTTAATGATAATAAATACTTTTGCGGAACACTTGACATTGGCTTCCTCTATTATACCTTGCCCTCATACATAAGTCGACTCGCCATTTATAAAACCCTCGATATTAGAAATACCTATGCGAGCTTTTCTCACATCCGCCTCTGTTCATAATACCGACATGAAATGAGTCGATTCCTGGAACGATTCAATTCGATTTGATTCAGCCCGATTTTTCGACTTAAATTCAAATATCCGTGCCTAAAGTTCAGAGATCGTGCGTAGAGTAAATAAGTAGAATTCAGTTGTTGTTAACGAGGCTTTCTTACTACCAATGCCATTCCTTACCTATTAGCAACTGGTGTTAATAATTAAGAAGCCTCATTAACTACAACTTGATGTACCATTCGGTAGACCATTCAATTTTCTAAAAAAAATGTTCCTGATCAAAAGGCTCTATTGGATAAATTTTCATTCCTTCAAACTCTGGACGATGCGTTCTACCAGTATTTTTTTAGAACATAAAATAAAAAATGATTAAATAAAATTAATAAAAGTTTTCCTTTCATAATCTCTTTGGTTTACCATCCGTCAGTGGTTTTTCTCACAATCGCTATCGTATCACGTCACTAGCGAAAAAACCAGAAACTCCTCACTAATTCATTTGTTTTGGAATTCACAATAAATTTTATTTTTCTTTCATCATATATTAATTTTTACTAAATTTCAGGATAGAAATGAGGAAATGATGACTCATGATACACTTTTATAGAACGGTCGGATAATTTTTATCAAAAATTTTTCTCCGTGTAGTGCCAAGGATTCTTTTTAACTCGCGTGGTTGGCCAGACCTGGCCTTCGGCTCGGACGTCAACTCCACGTGAGTAAAAAAATCCTGTGGCACTCGTCGTGAAATATACTATATCGTACGGACCGAAAATTAGAATTCCATTAAAAATATCGGAAGTTAGCTGACCTGCCACGGCAGCAACTTCATATATTACAGTTGCATGTAATCATTTTTGTTAAGAAGTTCAAGATTATTTGCAGAAATTTAAGGAATCATTTTTCTAACAATGTAAATTCAATACTTTTTCTGTTTTTTGGAAGAGAATAAAGTCCTGGACCACTTCAATTCAACTTTCTTTTACATTTATGTTTACCGTTCAGTGCAACTCCCTATCAGAAATTTCAGATATCTTTATCTATCATGCAAAATCCAATATAACCTGTCTTTCATTCAGCATGCCGCATCATCACTGTCGTTCTTCAGATACGGATTTATATAGCGAATTTATTCGGTCAGAGAGGAATATGAGAGCTGTTATGTCTACGATTGTTTGTTGGTCTACGTTAATATCGAAAAACTCTAAAAAGAGTACATTAACAAACTTCTAAGCTGTTCGCTGGGTTGGGTCATAAGCCCACCAGGAATTTTAGCTTTGTCTCAAGCTTAACAATATCGTCCGTCCTTATTCTCCCGAATCTATGGCTCCCCTATGAGATACTAAACCATAACAATCCTTATTTTCTCCTCCCCTATATCCGGAATTCGATTGATAATTTTACTTTAGTCTCACAATAGCATACTACGTTTCAAATTTTAACCTAATGAGTAGAAAACATTTTATAAAATTCAAAAGGATTGTCAAGCCAAGAGGAACGACACTTTCAGTTTGTGTAGTGCACGAAATAGTAATTTTCATTATCAGGTCCACAACGTATTTTCTGACGAATGTGGCTTTATAGTCCTGGTTCGCCTTCGGATCGGACTATAATCACATTCGCCAGAATAGTATATTATGTCATAAGGACGGTATGCGGAGGTTTGTGAGGAGTGCTGCAAACTCACACGACTCACAAAACGACGCTATCGTCCGAATGACAGCGAGATAGCGCTAGCGTTAGCGCGATAGTATGTGTGTCAGGAACACATACTATTTTTCGTCATGATGGTCCGAGAAGGGGGGGGAAGAAAAAGGGTCCAGGAGGCGCAACCCCCTGGTGGGGGGGCTGGGGGCGGAGCCCCCCTACTGAATAAAAACCAAATGACAAAAGAAAAAAAAATCAAATGAACATTTTCAAATTGCTTTTAATAAAAAACAATGCCTGCTCGCTTCGGTCGGTTAGATCGCGGTTTTCGGGCCCAGCGACGAAAAATATTGTATGTCATACGGCGACATTAAAAAAGTAATTAACAAAAGTAGTAGTAGTTTATAAAAGTATTATCTGATGAATGTGAACATAAAGTCACATTCGCCAGATAATACTTTCATCACCTGTTGACATAATGTATTATTATCGCCGTGTGACATACAATATTTTCCGGCGCTGGGCCCGAAAACCGCGATCTAACCGAGCGAAGTGAGGTTAGAATCGCGGTTTATCGGGCCATGTGACAATAAGTATTGTCCCATGTGACAGACAGTATTGTCTCGCCTTCGGCTCGGATGATAAAGTCACATACGTCAGATAATACTTTTATCACCTGATGACATAATATACTAAAAAATAGCTTGCAAAAAAATCGAGTCGCATTGTGTTGATAGATTCATTCCTATCATGGAGAAATTTTTAGAATTTCGGTATCTACAATAGTATGAAAGATAATAATTTTTTATTCATCATGGAAAGGGTCCATACGACATATAACGCCGACCGCTAGGACAACCTCTCGGGTCCTTATGTGGCATGGACGCCGGACTTGAGGGGTTAATAATCCTGAGTTTAATATCGCTCTCAGAAGAATTTCTGAGCTTCATTGATAGTATGTCAGCCGATTGGGAAATTAAGTACTCAAGTACCATTTTTTCCAAGGCAATGGAAGAGTATTGGATTATTGGGGAAATATACTTTATGGGAAATAAACTAAATTGATCGAGAAGAACTTGTAGTTGGGTGAAAATGAGCATTTCTATAGTTGTAACTGATTGCTCAGAGGTCAGGAAATTTTTTAAATAGCAAGTAGAAGATCCATTGCCAGCGTAGTGAAGGAAGCATTCATGAACATTTTCTATTAGCGCGTACTAGTGCGAGTAGGTAACTTGGAGCCACTGAATGGGTTTATATATACAAAAGAGTTGTTTTTTGCCGGTTATCATTCAATTTCTGGTGATTTATATTGTTTGTGCATATCAACACAGTTCCAAAGTCATCCTAAAAGCAGAGAGAATATTATTTTTCCATTAAAAGATGGAGTTCGACATCAGAGTAACAAAAAACAAAGAATTTTGCAGTGTGCCTGGCTGCAATAGTTCAACCTATCGTAATCCTACAGTGAGATTTTTCCAATTTCGTTAAAAAAAAAACAAGAGCTTCGTAAAATTGAAGACGAAATTCGATGAAAAAGAAACAGTTGATCGTCTAATTGCTTGGAAAAAAATCTTGAGAATCGGAAAGCCAGTGACAAAATCAATGAAAGTGTGTTACATTTACCAAACACGACCATTACATTTTACCAAAGACGACTTTTTCACTCAATGTAAGTTCAGCTGAGAATTTAATGAAATTATTTAATTTTCTATTGCCAGTTGATTTTTCTGCGATCACTTGTGAAATAAATAGACTTTATTCGTTTCAATTGTAGGTGAAAATCGTAAAGCTGTTCTCTTAAAACTCATAAGCGTCCCGTTTTGTAATTTGCCAAAGAGACAGCAATTCGACACAATTCTTGCATAGACACTTTCATGATCAAACGACCCACGGAATCCCAACGAAAATCTTACAATTTTTAATTACCCCCATTGATTTACTGCAATTGTTTACAAGGGAGATCATATGAACGTACTGACGATTACCTGCTCACGCTAGTTCGAATTTCGGCCGCAAGGCGGCCAAGGCACTGGCTACGCCCCTCTCGGAGGTCCCAATTACTCATATTATAATTTTTTCACTTCCATTTTGATTTGAACAACACGCCGGTGTGGTGTATTTTGTTATTACAGGCTTCAGTGAACATTGACCCGGATCGTAAAATTGGAAGGAAGAATTTAGTGGGGCAAAACGGGTTACATACTTTTATTAATTCACGATCCAATTTAGCGAACTTTGGATAAAACAACTTTTAACCGCGCCCAGGATGCAATTTTGATAAATGCACTTCTCAATATTTCATTCTGTTTTCCTCAAAATTCTCTGGAAACATTCGTAAGTCTACCTCGTAAAATTTTGAATTTCCCACATTGACACACTGATAGAACGGATTAGTTATTGTTAACGAATGGATTTTGGTTGGAGGTTAGAGTCTATTCGGTCTCACCAAATGTTCATTCGTTAATAGTTAACGAATGTATATTTGAGGAGCCTTGTGTGAGTTGACTTTCCCCATTCAAGTGAACCATTCGTTAAGTATTAACGAATATTCATTTGGTCATATTCAACTCTACCATTCGTTAATAGTTGACGAACCTCGTTTGGAATAAATGAATCATTCTATCAGTGCACATAGCGAATCAAACATTTGTTCATCAGATTAATTAATCACATTCTCTTGTTTTTATTCGTCCTGTGCTGCATCATAATTATTTTCCACAACTCCCGCAAATATAAATACTCGCATTATATTCCCAGTTAACAAGACACTGCGACAAACAACCGGGTGAAACCCCACATCTTTTCTGAAATTAGAATTTTTCCCCCAGTATGTGAATGTGTTAGTATATAACCCGGATCCACTCCGGGATTCTAAACGGGTTCCCGTTGTGCAAACGCGTTCCGCACCATCGCCATGGTATTTAATTCTTGGCAAGTGTTGTAAAATCTCCGTTCCTCCCTTCTCCCTTCTTCTGAACAGTGAGAATAATCTGAGAAATGAAGGGACGAAGTTGTATATAATGCCATTTATATTCTGAAGATTGAAAAAACTGTTTTTATTATTTTTCCATACAACTATTAGTATGAAGACAACTTATACTTCAGTGATGGCAGAGAGTATAGGAAATCGATATATTTTGTCGGAACTTTGAGCAAGTTGCGAAATGATACACGTCTATTCATTGTTAACCTTCCTTAGAGTCGAAAAAAATTACGATGCATGATAAAAATTATTCATTAGTTCCTAAACATGATTAAGAGAATTAATTTAAAATTTTTTTTCTTCGTAACAATCTTTTCCCGTAAAACAGAAATAATTTTGGAAAGATAACTTGCTATAACAGGTCCGAGCATTTGGTGTTCACAAAAAGTAGCAATAGAAGAGAGTAATAGTATAAGACCAGCTATAAATTATTCAAACTTGAAAATCATGAATATAAATCAGAAATCCAAAAGAAAAATGAAAATTATAAAGATGGAACTCTGAATAAAAAAAATGACATACAATAAATCATATAATAAAATACAATGAAAATTCCAGGTCAATTCACTTGACGTGATTTTTTGTAGCATGAGCAGTCTGAATGGACCCATGCAGGGTTAGCCGATACAGGTATGTACCATAATCAAACATCGGTCTAACATCGGGCCCCCAAGTATCGAAACCCCGATTGAACACCAAATATCGGCCCAATATCTGCTCAACGCGCGTCGGGTCCCGATTAAAGGCCAAATATCGGTCGAATATCAGCTCGCTGATCATCGGCGAGTCTACACGGAGAGAAACGTTGGATAAATATTACTTGGAAAATCATTGCAAATTTTACTCTAGGAAAGATAATCGTGGAGCGAAATGTCATGCAATGAAAAAATAGCTATACCTGTTGGTGGAGGATACGTTACGATCCATTCTATAAAAGAAACACATCTATGGATGAAAAAATTATCCTCCTATACAGTTAAATCTCCCACACCGGGGTATTGTTTTGCTGGCCCCCATGTAAAGGACATGGAGACAGAGGTAAGTGAAATTTTACCGAACGCGTTTGATAAAAAAACATTCTCCGTTAGCGAAAAACTATACGCAACGTAGAGCAATTATTTACGTTCAATTGTAGAATTTTTGAGGGGATGGAGGGGGTAAATTTTACAGTTTCATCGCAAATTAGCCTCACGTTCATTTCCTATTCGTTTCGTACCTTTTCCCTTATATAGGGTAAAAGACTGCTGAAAATCGAGTTCGCTCCATGATTTAGTTGACTTGTTCAGTAATTTTTCTTCAACTTTTTTCTCCGTGTATCATTAGTTGACGATTGGCCTTCAATCACAACCGACTTGATACTCGTAAGCTATTTTTGGGTAAAATATCAATTTATTGTTGTTTGTTTGTGAACTTAAAAAAAATCAGAAGCATGCCGACAGTTATCCGACCAGCCCATCGGATTATATAGTAAGCTATAGTTAACCCTTAAGTGGTCGCACTTTTCTAGCATCTCACTCGTACTACAGTGGGACCCTATAGGTTGCGTATGATTTGGGGGGATTCCTTCCCGATGCGACCACTTAAGGGTTAAACCAAATAATCATTATCGTTGTCATTTATTACGATTAAATCAATTCATTTTTAACCCATCAATTTATCAGAGTTATTATGGAATTAACTGCCGATTCATATTCCTGTAAAACATGTACCACCAGCCAACAGCGCCCCCGCGACTACGGATCAAACTCCAGTCCCACGTAGGAAAAAACGAACGGGCCGAGCTTTACCCAAGCCCGGTGGCCGCCCTGCCGAACTTCGGGGCCCGTTCCTCATCAACCGGAACCGCGCCGAACTTGGTTGAAACCTGGAATGATAACATCGGGCCATGTCTCGGCCATCAACCAGCTCGCTTACCCGCCCTTCCCCCGAGACTCAAGCCCTGGTCCCCAGGGATGGCCTGGTCCCCAGGGATGGTCGCTGGCATTTCTTACGTGGAAACCCACGTACGAAATGCCAGTGTTGGAGAAACGGGCCAAGCCTGGCACAAGCCTGGGCTTGCCAAGCCTGGGCGCCCAGGCTTGGACCGAGGTTCGGCCATCCCTGGGGACCAGGGCTTGAGTCTCGGGAGAAGCGCAGGTAACCGAGCCTTGGTTGACAGATCTGGCCCAGCCTTGACCGGACATTGGCATGCCGGAGCTCGATAACCAAGCCTCAGCCAGCGGTGGCCCGGAGCTTGGTCATTGGGCTCCAGCCGTTGGTGTAACTGTAAGGGTTAAGTCGTAAGGGTGAGATGATGAGAATGGAATCATAGGGGTGGAATCATAAGGGTAAAATCTGAAGAGTAAAATTGTAAGGGTCAAATCGCAATAATGGAAAGGGGCGAAAAAATCATAAGACTGACATTCTGAGGGTTGAATGGTAAGGGTGGAAACTTGAGGGTAAAATATTAAGGGTGTAATCGTAAAAAAATGGTGACATTGTAGGTGTTGAAGTCACATGTTACTCGCTAATTATTACGAAAAGAAGAAGAATCGTCATTCAACAGTAATCCTAATTGTTATAATTATTATTGTAATTAATAATAATAATTATTATTATTCATTATTGAATTAATTTACCGATTAAACTGTAGTTGAATCACTTAATATTTCTATCAACTGAATAATAAAACATTCAAGTCGAAAAAAACCGAGATGGAATTAATATGGACGATTTAGAGTAGAGGTTTTACGAATTGCGCGATAAACTAGTGGTTAGGGCGTCGGATTAGTAGTCATGAGGTCGTGGGTTCGAGCCCACTTAGGCGGTAATATTTTAAGTTAACAAAATCGGTTATTCAGCGATGATTGCGTTAGGGTTTGGTAGGTAGGGCACAATCAATACTAAAAATCATCCTATAAAATGTTAATTATTTTGTTTTTGTTATTATTGATAATTGCCATGAATAGTTTGGCAGCCAGCGCGGCGCCAGTCGCATGCCAATTTTGATTTTTTTTCCTCGTTGAACCTATTACGAATGCTGAGGAGTAATACCAAATTACTTGTATTTCAATTACCCATATTATTATAATCATGACTGTCATTAATTCGATGACTGCATTGGATTCACGATTTCATTGATTGCAAGCATGATTTCCAGTGATTTCATGACTCATCATGATTTCATGGACTCTATTCGACTTAAATCAATGATTTCTACGTAATTCAAATCACTGAAAACTCAATGACCCGAAATGGAGAGAATCATCGAGATCTAATAATTATTTATCAAAATAATTGATTGATTTCATTATCATAAAACATTTAACGAACGCTCACAAATTATTATTATTTCTAATAAACGAATGAACAATACTAGAAGTACTTTTTTACTTCTCTCAAAGTTTTTTGGTCAACTTTCAAGTACCCTTCATCGTCAAACGTTAGAGGTGAAATTGTTTTTCGATATTGTTTAATATCAACATAGCCCTGAGACGTCATTGGCCGCGACAGTAACGTGTCTGAATTTGTCTTTAAAATGTACCAATAACACAAAACACCTATATCTCTTTTTTTCTCATCAATACGCGTGTATGAACCAGAAAATTCTCGAACCAAACATTCTAGAACGAGTGTAGAGCGTGGTGTATTTTCGGTCGAGGGATTCCCTCATGATTTCATGGATTTCATTGACTGCAAATGATTTCATTGTGACTTCAAGAAATGACTCCATGAATCGGAATCACGAGATTTCTACAATTTCACTGATGTCAGCGATTTCAGTGATTTCATGGGTGACTCCAAATTGATTTCAACAGGAAGTGACACCATGATTTCAGTAGTTATTAGCCCCTCGTATTTTTGTGTTTTTTTGGCCAACAATAAATTGATAGTATGCTTCCGAATGGTTTCAGCATAATAAATGTTTTTCACTCCCGGATATTTCTCCCCATTTTTGCAATTTGTGCCTTTCTCGTCCCCCCCCCCCCTCCCAATCCAAATTCTCTCCAAGCTCCTGTATCGCATTTACTAGAGGTTCGAGGAAAACCTAAGATAGGAGAAAACATGACCAGGTAAAGTCGTCCCTTCCGGGACTCCTAAATTATTTTCCGAAATTACTTTAAATCCTTATTTGTTTACAATGACTCTATTCAAATTTTTAGTTCTATTTTCATAATGGTCGTTCACTTTTGTTTAATGTCATTTTTTGTCCCTGTTTTTATCCGACTTTTCTTTACTATTTCCTAACAGGTTCGATATTGCGTATTTTTCCCAACGTCAAACGGGTATGCACGGAGACAGAAATACTACAAAAATGACTGTGTTAGCATGGCAAACTGGGTTCATTTTGACGGACCCTGAAAATTTCACGTGCAAGCACCGAGATATTTGCTGTACTTCATGAATTTTCTCGGGTTTACCGCGAAAGATTGTATTCCCGGTGCTGGGACGTGATTTTTTGTGGTCCGTAAAATCAATTAATTTTACCGCCCAGGCATTGTAATTTTTCTGGTATCTTTTTCTCCGTCTGGATGCGTGTTTATTATGGTTTTAATACAAAACATTCTGGTGCAACGAGAAAACTGCATGCCAAATTTCAAGTTAATATATCGATTTTTGCAGAAGTGAGACTGCTAACAAAGATTTTGAGCGAAAAACCGAAAACTGGCAATATCTCAGGAACTTTGTATGAGCGGATATACATATTTTTATTCAATGAAATAGAAGATATCGAGGCGAATATTTTGAAGAAAAAAATATTCAAATGGGTTGAGTAGTTATTGAGATATTTGCGAAAACCGATTTAGAAACAATGGCTATTTATCAAAAATGGCTGGATCAATTGCGCTGAAATTGAATACACAGTTGGTTTTCATGAATACCTATAATCTGACAAAATTTCAATTCTTTTGGAATCATTTTAGTCCTTTAATTCTTCAATTTCCTAAAAGTTGACACTTGCACATACACACAAGGTGGTCAAACTTCGTGTGTTTACGTTTCAGACCATTCTTCATCATCATCTTCCATACAAAATTAGAGAATTTAAAAATAGAACGATTTCAATAATTCCATTCGGAAGCAAAAAGGAGAAAAAGTTGATATATGACTGTGGAATTATCAGTTTTATAATTCAATCGTGGTCAGGTGAGTTAACAAAATAAAACTAATGTGGTAGCGTCTCATCACCCGGAATACTGTACTCTGGTCGAAATCGGAATTGAGGAAACCTTGACTTTTTATTTCTGTTTTACAAAATGGAATGAAAACTGTTTTTATTTTTTTTTCGTTCATGAAACAGGATCCACCCAAAAAAAACGTACTGATTCAAGTCGAGTGATTCGAACTTCATCAATCCGAATTCCGGACCTGATATAAGTCGAAAAGTGGATTATTTGAACAAGAAACGTGAAATCAGTCGATTTAAGGAACTGATCAATTCTTGATATAGTCGATCTGATCCGAAATACTTTGATCAAGTCCGTGAACATGATCTGAACTTGAGATCCGTCCGCCTGCAATCACTCTGATCAAGCTCGGATTAGACTGGCCTGATTTTAAACTGAGGTCCGCCCGCCTGCAACCGCTCTTATCGGATTCGCATTAGGTCAGCCTTATCTCAAAATCAGCAGTCCGCCTACAATTGCTGTGATCAAATTTGGAATGGGTGGGTCTGATCTTAGACTGAGGTCCGTCCGCTTGCAATTATGCGGATCAGGTAGGCATGTCTCACCCTGACGCAAGGCTGCCTGAATCCAAATTTGATTCGGCTAATTTAAATAAGGGTCAATATCAAGGGTCAGAAATACAAATAAAAATTAAGTGTCTTGAGAGTTAGACGTGAGGGTCAGAAATAGTGGTTAACAACCAGGGTCAGAAACAAGAGCTTACACAAAAACCTCACAAGGGTTAAAACTAAGGGTCAGAACGGAGAGCCAGAAATAAGGGTTAAAAGTGAGGACGATAATGAGTCTCAGCAATACGGATTAAAGGTCACTTTCGTGACCTTTACATTTTACCCTTCTTTCTGACCTCAATTTTTTCCCCTACATTCCTCCCGAGTAGAAATTTCGTCGGGGGCCTCCGATGTGCATTGTGAACCTATGAGTTTGTTGCGGGTTAATGACTCATAGGATGTTCCTGACGTGCAACCCGTAGGTTCCAAACGCAACAATACTAGTACGGACGATCATTGTCGGTTAGTCATGAGGTTCAGAAATGAGTCAAAAATACACTTCAGAAATAAGGGTTACGAAGGTCCCGAATGAGGCTCAGAAATACACGTCAGAAATAAGGGTCACGATGGTCAGAAATGGAGGTCAGAAAGAGGATCACGAAGATGAAAAATGAAGGTAAAAATAAGGTTCAGGAATAAATTTCAGAAATACGGGTCACAAGGGTCAGGCATATGACACAAAAAGGGTGAAAACTAAGGGTCACAAGCGTTAGAGATGAGGGTCAAAAATAAGGGTTAGGAATAAATGTCAGAAATCAGGATCAGCGATAAGAGTCACGAGGGTGAGAATGAAGGGACTGAAGAGTCAGGAATAAGGTTCACTAATTAGGGCCAGTAATAATGGTCAGAAATAAAGGTAAAAAATAAAGATCAGAAATGACTGTTGGAAATAAGGGTTAGAATTAAGGTGTAGGCATAATAATCGTAAGTCAGTCGTCAGAGAATACAAATCTTTGCTTCATTTGGAATATCGAAATGTAATATTCCCAAGAATTAGAGGATCGTGGACTTAAACTTCTGCACAACAGAAGATCACCAAAGTTAAGTAACATCGACTAAGATTCGGAATTGGATGGATGACCACGATGGGTATAAATCGACTCTTATCATTGCGCATATGTTTTTGCATGGCAATTAATGAGTTATTAGTGAGTTTTGATGGGTTACATGTAACCTCACTTGTAACTTGTGAGGTAACTGCGTCACTTTTTCATGAGTTTCTTGTAGGTCGAAACTTATGTGGAACCGGTGACCATGCCGGTTGGACCTGATCGGTAACTGATGATAAACCAACGAAATTTCTACTCGGGCTGCTCTTATTTCTGACCCTCACAGCCATTTCGCTTAGACTCCTGTTTCTAACCGTGATTGTTGACCATCATTTCTGACCTTTCATTTTGACGTTTATTTAATTTCGTCATATCTAATCATAACGCTTGGTCTTCGTGACCCTTGGTGTTAATTAGTGTTGTACATTTTCGGCACTCATATAATCCCCCCCCATATAAAACCTCCTCCCCATCAGTAAAATCGTACTTTTATAACCCCCTCCCCCCCCCTCCCTCCTCATATATAAGAGCCCTGCTAATATAATCCCGCAAGGAAAAAATATATATGCTGAATTATATCTCACATATATGCAGATCATATGGCATATATTCCGGCCAAAAATCCAATAATTGGAATATACGTAGAATATAAGTTTTTTTATATGTCCAAATAGAATTCGGATATATCCGTTTGGATATGTTACATAGATATTGAATACTTTTCCGATCTATATAACCATATACCAAAAATAAAATGAATATATATTTTTCATTTTATATTCAAGATACATGAAATGTATGTGTTTCGTATATAAATTATACAATCTGTTATGCTAGGAGCATATAATTTACATTCTATGTGACTTATATATTGACATATACGTCACAAATATGTCACATATATAACAATGAATATTATCGTATACACAGAAAATATGTATCATATAATGCACATATATGTGTATCATATATCTCGTATAATGCATATATATGTGAAATATATGAACATACGTATGTATGTGCGCCCCTTACGTAAATAATATATGCGGATGATTATATGTTGAACATATGAAAATATATATCGAATACATCTCCGACCGAAAATATAGTATCTAAAATATATGCGGGATATGTGACGCATATATCTAGCATATTTCGTAGATTAAATTTTCGGCCTCGGATATATACATATGGTATATGCACATAATTGACATGTGGCTGATTCATCTTTTATGAAAAAAAAAATTACCTATCAGGGAAATCTGCCACGTTTCTCCTTAAAACTACTTCGTCAATAAATGAATGGGGAATCAAAAAATATTATAACCTCTCATTTAAAAAATATTAATGCCTTTATTATGGACATTCTTTTTGTTCAAAAATTATTTACATTTCATCAACCGAATTTGATTACGGAGGCAGGAAGAGAAATGAACTTGATTATTGATCATTATCCAATTCATTCATTAATCACACTTCATAAATTACCTCCAAGATTCATACTTATTGGGGTAAGAGCAAGCAATAGAAATTCCCTGATTTTGCAAGTGTAACAGGGTCACTTTCTCCTTAATTTGATTGACATTTAGAGCAGCTAAATCCTGATCTTGATTTTTTACAAATTTGAGATGCATTAATCGACGATTTCGAGAAAATGGTGAAGTTGCTCTCTGGTAATAACGACCTATTGCATAGTATTCTCTTGCATTGACATAGGAAAGAATGACAAACTCTTCTATTTCAAATACTTGTTGCTCTGCTGTGAGTACAATGTAACTTCTTCGTTTCTGAGGTCTCTTATACCGTTTCGAGTGTATTATTTCGCCATTTATTACTATTCTCAAAGCAAGTTCAATAGTCCCAGCTAATCCTGCATCGATATGCAGCCGCCTGAGAGCTAAATAGTAGGGCCGGCTAAGGCTCCCAGTTTGCTGCATGGCACCCAAGATACCAACATGGTGGACCTGTAGAGAAACTTTCGGAAGAATTCTACTATACAATAATTTTGACAAAAAATCTCTTTGGGGCTGACTCAAATGTTCCTCACAGATATTCCTCACTTGGTCACAGCAATTTGAAATTTAAAAGCATCACAAATTTGCAGAAGTACTCCATTGGAACTATGGACACAATTTTTCAAATTAAAATTATACGAATCATACGGGAAAGCACTATGAGTCCAGAACGGTCCCCATTTCATTACACTGTTCGGTAGATGGGTCAGGAGATGTACGTTGAACGACACGTGTTCTATGCCATACAATTCTTTTACCCCCTTCACGGAATCATAGAGACACTGTCGTGCATGTTCTACTTCAGAACGCATAATTGAGGTCTTCAATAAAATAGAGATACCATCGACGAGTAATACCCAGAGTTCGACGAATTTCCGGGGAGCAATTTCTCCCAGGATTGGTAAACTGTAAAACAGTAACCAATCACTCCACTCATGTGCTTTCCAGAATTTACGATCATTTATTTTCCTCGTTGTCCGTGAAATTTCTAGTGTTGGAGTGAAAGATTGGAGTATGGAATTGATCACATCTTGATGTCGCCCCAAATAGAATGGCTCAGAATGATAGTTAGAGTCCAGCCACAACTTGCAAAATTGCTTTGCTACACCGAGGGTTGCGAGATGCATCCAATCAGCAACCAGACCGTCAATCACATCGAAACCTGGCACATCATACATTATTGAACGTCCTCTGATCCCTTTCTCGTTATTCACTGAATGAGCTAGAGTGTCATCATGATTCCGAAGTCCTTCCCCAAATGGATTTCCAGTCTCATCGATTGGATACACTTTTACTGTACCATTACCTGCAGTCCACGATGTAGACACATCCCACAACCGTATTCATGATTAAATTGGGAGGAGTTCCTCACAACAGGCCGTGCCACGGAATCGCAAATGCCTATGAGAACTTGACACTTTTTGTGAACTACTTTCCCTTGATGCACATATTCCAATCCATAAGTCTTGAGATTCTGTAGTTCTGTCACAAACGGTTTCAGAAATTCATTCATATGCACCGGCTTACCAGGTCCGAACCATAAACTACTCAATATCATATTTTTACCTCTTTCTCGAGGTGGTAATTCGTTGATAGTACACAAAACCGGGTATAATGATTTTGAAGAACTTTTGTATACTGGTGTTCCATCAACGTTGAAATTCAAAGTAATCATATCATCAGATACAAGTTTTTTATACATATAACCGTCGAAAATATCTTCTAATGCATATCTCTTGTGTTTCTCTCGGTTCTGTGGAGTTATCAACTTATTGTGATTCATTTCTAGAAAGTATTGTATCTGATCCTTGATATTCAGATACAGAACCACGTTACCACTTCGCCAGTTGTTCGTTATGTCAAGGACCTCATCGCACCCGGGGCATAAGAGAATACTATCTCCAACTTCTTTCCCTACATACCTGTGACATTGATGACAAAAATGATGGATCGATAAGAAGTCACAGAGACTATTTGATATATTTTTCCAATCATATTTAGACTTGTGAGTGATTCTCACATCGGTCAGCACTTTTGCCAATTGTAGAGCATCTTCTGTCGCCGAGTAGGAAAGATTATGTCGCAATTTTAATGCTAATGCTAAGAGTGTATTAGATCTTCAGTATAATATCCAGATAACGGTACAGGTAACATATTGGGTGTATCGGTTACGCGAGTGTTGATTAGTTCTTCATCGATAGTAACTGGATCAACCTCATCATCATCAGTGCTTTCACTAGCAAACACATTCGCAGTGGCATTGCCGTGCCCACTGCACGACCCACCATCGTCTGACCTGTCGCTATCCGGGCCAACCTCCATCATATTTCCGACATCAATATCAAGTGCGGGAGGCTGTGGAATATGGAATTGTAATGATTATGACAGCAGTTAGATGAATTAGTCGAAGTATTGGAGCTGTCAATATGACCTCCAGCTAGACGCAGAGTCTGCAGCTGAAGTGAAGTCTCAATTTAAAATATTAATGACAGATCAACAACAGTATTATCAATACTTGCAGCCCACCGATAAAGGCCATGAGACAATAATTCATGGAGTCAATCATCATGAAGCCTATAATGATTGGTTTGGTATATATTTGGTTAGAACGCCGAAGAACTTTCTCAATCGCAGGATCACTTGATTTGTCATTCCGTGACTTCCCCCAAAAGATCTCTAATAAAACTGAAGACAATCTATTCAGATATCTCCCTCTGAGTTCATGACTGATAACTCAACTGATAACTCAACCTGATAACTCAACAGAGCATCCAGCACGAGGGAGAAATCGAAATTTTCACATGATCATGAAGATGATACCAGATAAATTAAGTACACAAAGGATGAGTGGAAGTATGATTCATGAGATCAATAACACAAGTCAATGGCTTCGATGATGACGGATAGCACTAGACAATCGGGCAGGCCGATAGGAACGTTGAGCCCACTAAGTGAAATAGCTCGGTGGTGCAGAGTTGAGTTATCTCGAATCCAGTATTGAAAAAATGATGAGAATGATGAGGCGTCCAGTGGAAAGTATCAACAACCCTTTTTCCCACTGGATGAAGGAGAGCATTGTCTTAAAGAATAGTCATTATATGTGGAACATTTTGGATGACGGTTAAGAAACCGGAGGATCATGGAAAAAAAATCAAATATTGGGTTCTGTACTAAGTCTGCGTCTTGTCTACAAGATGTCGGATTCGTCACTAATTGGTGGAAAATGTGAAGGAGTAAATGAGGAAAACGTTCATGAGCTGATTATTGTCCCAGTTGAGGTTTCCAAGGTTCCCACTCATTATGAAGATGACGGAAAAAAGAGGTGAAGGCAGTGAAATTTGTTGAGAAGAACAGTACAGTGTTTTCGACTGTGTCATGATGAGAAAGGACAAGCTTCGTTACACTGGTAATGAAGTCAGAGAAAAGCCTTAAAAGCCTTTCGAAAAACAGAAGAGGTTGATTGCAAACAACTACAACAAACAGAATAATATCAATGAGGTGACGTCTGACCGTAACACGTAACTGATAGAAACCGCAGTTTTGATGATTCTAAAGCAGTCAGTTCTAACAATACTGGAGATATGGAAGAATCACGAAAGTCTGCAGCGGAGTTCGAGGGAATTTTTATTCGTATCCATGGTGAAGAATTAGTATTGAAAAGGTTGATGAAGAATTGATGAAGAGTGATGAACCGTCTCTTCTGTGTATTATGTGCCAATGTTAGCTTGAATTTCAATGGTTTCATGATTTTAGTACCAGTTTCTTTAAAGACATTCGAGAGAGAAATTCTAGAAATTACTAGCTAAGAATTGGACAATACATGGTTGGGAGCACCACAACCTAGTTTTTAAATTACTCCAGAAGCCATCAATATACCTAAGGCAACTATTTGCAATGCAAGATCTTGATACTATCTTATGGGCCTTCATCAGGGTTTATTAAACATGAAATATTTCAGCAGAAATGTAACTTCACTTCACACGGCTACAATTATTTTTGTTATTCACTTCAAGAAAGAATTCCGAGAAATGTCAAATAATTTCTTCCATAGAATAATAGTTCTAAGAATACTCACATGCATGATCAAAGAGTTATTGTCTTTCTCCGCGTTCTCCACAACAGATTCTTCGCTGTGATAATAAGTTGAAATTTATTGATTCGGTGGATCCAATGTGATTCATTGTATTTTTGAAGTATGATTTCAGAGTATAACCTACCATTCAATTCTCCTTTTCATCACCCGACGCCTCCTGATTCTCTCAGGTATACCACTCTAATTGCCATAGAAAGAGTATAGCTTATATTTTCTCCTACTCCCCACCTGACGATCCATATTGCGATAGCTTGTCAAGGAATGCACAAAATTGACAATTATCGAAATTAACTTTTGCAATCAACACTTCTACAGAACTTTCTAACAGCGGTCTGAAAGTCTGCTCATTTACTTTGGTTCATTCTTAACACAGCGAGATGCCGGTGCGTTCAAACACAGGTGGCGGATGTGGCAGCACCATGCGCGTACGCCATGTTTGTTGTTGAGTGGCGAGTGCACACGGCCGGCCGGTGTTAGTCACTCTCGTGCCACTGAAACGTGTTAGAACCTGTTGATTCCAGTGATATTTAATTCAGTTTTCATATGCTAAGTAATTTGCGTGGATTGAATTATATTGAGTTTGATCACCAGGACGTTTCAAATAAGTATTAATCATTCCGTTTATTCAATAACTTCCAGTTAAAGCGATAGTGTAGGCCACCGACAAGTCATGGAATGCGTATTCTCCATGAGGCCTTCATTCTATCGTGACTGCAATGGAAGTGAAATTATTACCCAAAATCTCATAGAATATTCCCTTTACTGATATTCCTCAATAAGTTGTTTGTTTAATTTAACTACGCGTGTGTTCTCATTTAGAATGGCAAAGCTCTTTGCCACTATAAAATGGGTTGGCGATGAGGACGATGGCAAGATCACTGTTGGTGTTCCGACGAATTGTATCCGAGATTTTCATTATGACAAGTATTTGTCTGAGGAAATTACTGATGATCTCTCGTATATCGTTGAATGGAGGGAGTCTGGAAAGGAACCAGTGGGAGGGTGGCCCCTGTATGATGGCGTGATCCTAGATGTCGCACGTAAATTATAACATTCGTAGAAATGTCACGTCCTAACCTCAATTTTTTTCATCTTGTTAAATTTCAGATTATCTCGATAACGAGCGATGTTGGGAGAAAATGTCAAAAGACTTTTTCCGTTGGGAATTTCCTCCCCTACAAAAAAGGTCTACTGACATTTTCTCCTAACATTGCCCATTATCGAGATAAACGGACAATGCATAAAACGCTTTTCTGTATTAACGTAATGCTAATACAGGAACTGGAGAATTACCAACTGGGCCCGGAGCACGGGATTTCAACTTTATCGTTATTTTTCTAGCAACCATTCGATTCCTGGAGAAGAAGAGTGAAAATTATATCTTTCCAAAATCTCCTCGACTGATTCCTTCAAGAACAACAAGTTCCTCGAAATCACAGAGTCAACCTCCTCCCCAAGCATCCGGATCAGGAAACAAGAGAAGCCCTCAAACATCCATGGCCACTGGTCAATCCAAGGTAAACAATAGTAACTAAAAATATGTCCCGTGATCAATCCAATTTTTCCATGTTTGCGAAAGAATTATATGGAATTAATGTTGTTATTTGACGCATCATCTCGAAAATGATGTGTCCTAGGGGATAAATTTCTTGAATTTTTACTCTTGAATGATTGATTATCAAGATTCTTCAACATTTAACTGAATCAATTAACTAGAATAAGTGCCCTTTGCTTCGAATTCAGTATATCTTCGTAAAAGTAAAAAACCTTAGTAGCCAAATAAATCATCCAACTGGAAGATCTATCAATTTAACTTGTTACTCCATACATGATACCCAATGATTCGCTATACATTTTCATCTCAATAATTTGTTTACATTCAATTCACTTCAAATTATATACCCGGAATGTGGAATCGTTAGACTAAAAGAATGAAAGCATTGATGGCATGAGTTTTAGTATTAGAAGTCTCGGATAAGGTAACTGGCAATTAAGTTTTCTCTCACTCTTGTGGGTTTGCCTATCTATGTCTCTTTTTTTAAATCACAGTTGCCCTTACTGAGACTTCTAGTACTGACCCTGAGGGGTTTTTCTAAAAATTTGTCGAGCTACAAGTAGATGTTCAAAATGAACAAACACTCTCTTTACTTTGCAAGATGGTGAAGAGAATTGGTTTACTCGAATTCCGAATACGAATCTCGATCTGAAAGTTCCATCTTTCGTTGTAGCGTTGGTATTATTTACTTTTCTATACTATGATTTTCACTCGTTATCATCAGAAAGCGAAGGAAACTCTTGAGATGATTCACGAGACGTCATCAAGTTCGGACGAATCTAATGACACTTCTGAGGTGTCGATTGAAAAGCATCAACGGACACCCCTCAGCATTCTAAACAATGGGAATCAACAGAATGTCACCAGACCAACGAAGAACGTACGCCAACAAAGGGATGAAGGTATTTACTTCATCATTTTTATTATATAAATAATTTTCTTCAATTTCATGAGAGACTCAATTTTGACTCAGCAATTGGCGGGAATGAGAAGAACCAGGAAGACACAAATGGTCCCCCAAACGATGCTGAAGGAAACAGAGGAACGGTCCAGCATCGTAATGGTATTTTCATTCATGAATCTGATTTTATTAATAATTTTTGTGAATCTCATGGAAGAATTCTGTTAAAATCATCAGACAGGAGCCCTGTGGGGATGAATCAAGTGAGGGACAATGGATAGGATCACGCGAGGAGAAAAAGACCAGTGGAACCTCCAAATTGTGATGGTATCTCCATTAATTCCAAAAATTTTCTTAATAACTCATATTAGTTCAATGATACATTGATTGTCATCCATCCACCAGTTCCCAGACTTGATGGCATCATGGCGCAGGATTTAAACCGCCTGAGGGATTTGCTCGAACAAAATATAAGGAATCAACAGGGACAGCTACCTCCAGCTGAGGATCCAGAATTGGTAATAAAAGAAAATACAAAAAGTATAATCATTAATAGGAATTCTCCAATGACAAATATCCAAATTATCGATCCTCATGTAATCATTGCACTAGACAGAACGAACATCCCATTTTGCACAATTAGTTTCTCCATTACAGTCGTATAAATCATCGATTGAATTAATCGTAGGTGCAACTTCGAGAAAGGGGAAGTGGCGTGACATTGTCGAAAGCACAATGGGATGCGGCAAAAGAGCAGAGGACTTTTACTGCAATGGCAACGACCCTTTTGACGTCTCTCTTTCCTCATGAAGTTCTGCTCAACAGTAATGTAAAGGGGGGTAAGAGCAAAATTACGAAACCTGGAGAAAATGTCCCCAGACATCGTGCTTTAGATCCTTGTATCCTGGAAGCAATCACAGGTGAATGATTGTTCATCATAGTAGCTTCTAATAATGTATCCAGTGAATGCTCCATCGTTCAATTTCTCTAGTAATCTTCTGTTCAAAATATGCAGAGTTCAATTGTGACAATTAATATATATATATTTTTAGTATCTGTGAGGAAGGAATACCCACAATCATTCAAAAGAACAGATATGTACACAGCCATGAACGTCAAATTAACGAGGCTAAGGAAAGAAGCCAGACTTCAAGCAGAGGCTGCTGCTGCTGGTCCTGCTGCTGGTGTCGTAGCAGAGCAGTGAAGGGACAAAACCCATATCGAAACTTCACTATACTAAGATCGAAGTATCTCTAGTGATCGAAGTATTTTTTTGTTTTATTGTTTTTTTTGGAGTTTATTCGATTAATGATCCATGGAGGAGAGATCAGACTATTGTGATGTCACATTTCTTGGTTTTCGTTCAGTTTTTTTCTTCTATTCTTTATTTTTTGGGTCCGTTCTTCCCACAATAAATGTTAATTGAAGCATTTACTACGTATCAGACGATTCTTATTATTTCTTCAGAAGGATCGCTTATTTACTTGGTTCATTTAATGAACGATAACAAGAATGGACATTGTGTTTACTTTGAGTTTACTTGATTAATAATTCTGTGAGAATTTTCCTTTGTTTATTCACTAACTTATATCATAAAGTATTTAAGTTCTCTAATTACTTTTTTTGTTTATTTGATGGATTATCTATTGAGGAGGGATCACAGGTTATTCTTTAATCTGTCGATCAACTTTAATCATGTTGCTTTCTTTTCGATCATGTTTTTTTGGATTGAATAATATTATCTGGTATTATGTTAATTATTCCTTCAGAATAATAGTTTTCATCACTTGGCTGGATATTAAAGTTGTATTCAATAAACAGCAAAATTGAACGATTTGTTTTTTTTTCCGGTTCATGTTTCTTTTCTTACCTACACAGAAAGCACATGTATGAAACTTTTATATTGATTACGTGCACAGATACATGTGCGACCAGAAATGCCATATGTAAGATATATGCAGGATATATCTCACATACATATGCAATATATTCTAAATATAGCTTTCAATCTACAACAAATCGATGATGACTTATAAGAAACATATAATGAATCACATATAAATGACATACACCAAATTTATGATTTATTATATGTGAAATATAATTTACATATAATCAAACTCTTTGTTGAATAGACTTTCACTTATATAACCCTGATATCGATTTATATAAAAAGCCGGCCAAAAATCCCGTATTGAAGATCATTATAGAATATATGCGGAATATATGACACTTATGTGTACATATATGTTACATATAATATCTATATATTCCATTTAAATTCAACATATATTCTTGGCATATATATTTTTCCGTGCGGGATACGTTCACCTCATACATAAGACTCCCGCTTGAGAACCCACATCCGTTCATGAAAGTCCCCGTTGATAAGCCCTACTCGCATATAAACCTCACCTCATTGATGAAAGATATATGAACCCTTCTCATACGTAACCCACCAGTGCATAACCATCGAGATTCAACTTGAATCAAGTCCAAGAATTGACTTAAGTTTAGACGAAAAATCGACTTGAATGAAGCAAAAAATCGACTTGAATTAAACCGGAATTCCACTTGAATCAAGATAAAAAATCAACTGTAATCAAATCGAAATCGACCTGAATCAAGTCCGAAAATTTACTTGAATCAGACCGATGTGCCGGTTGCTATTACTCCGAATCAGACTTGATTCACGCCGATGATTCGATATGAAATAAGTCGATCCCCGGCATGGTTCAGTTCGACTTAATTCAAACCAATTTTCCGGTTTGTTTCAGGATGATTTTTTTTGGGTGGTAGTTCTACTGAATTTCAACGCTATAACTTTCGAGAATTCATTTATGCACGAAACCTAATTGAATCTGTGGAATTTATCATTCATGTATGAAATTCAATTTGCAAATGCCTGGACTCAAAATGAGAAGCTTGCGGCCGATTTATATAATGTAACTAAGATTATATAAATCGGCCCACCTGAAGCACGATCAGAACTTGATCAGGTTTTTGTAAGGTTCGACTGATCCGGTGATTCCTGATGAGAACCTGACCAAGTCCTGATCCAGCAGATCGGATCTGAAAAACTACAGGCGGGTTCAGATCAAGTTCTGATCAGGTAGACATGATCAGATGATGCCTGATGAGAACCTGACCAAGTTTTGATCCAGTAGATCGGATCCGAAAAACTGCAGGATGATTCAGATCGAGTTCTGATCAGGTAAGCAGGATTTCACCCTGAGGTCGGCTGCCTGACCCCAATTTGAGCAAATTCGGATTTGATGTCTGATCAGCATTTGAACGGGGTCAATTGAAGAGAAAATGATCAGATTTTGATCTGGTCCATCTGACATTAATTTTAATAAGTTTTTCGGATAATTGGATTAACAATTATTATACTATTCAAATTAAGTTTCATCAACCATTATCAATAATTATTTTCTATCTTTAAAAAGGATCATTATACTATAATTAAAATAAATTGAATTATATTAATTTAATTTAATGAATTTAATTAAATTGATCAATTTAATTAACAGCCAGGCCTTCTCAACTGTACAGCAGGGAGGGATGATGATACCGTCAATACGTATTAGAGGAGTATTAAACTTACACGTAAATGATCTTGAGAAAAAAAAATCGCCAAATGTCTATTTTATTTATTTTATTTATTTGTGTTATTGTTATTATCATTATTATTATTTATTTATGAAATAAATAAAAATTTAATTGAACATATTTCATCTCTGAGAATACACACGCACATCCGGGAGATCGGGAATAATCGTAAATTCAACGAATACGCCGATACAAATCATATAGGCAATGTACAGTTTACGCAATAGTAATAGCGTGTAGTGGTTAGGGCATAGGATTGGTAATCATAGGGGCCCCGGTTCGATCCCCAGCATCGGTAAAAAAATAATAAGCTTTTTCAGAGGTAATAACAGTAGAGATTCATTAAGAGAGGGGGCCTACGGTCAAAGAATTGAATTATCTTTTGTTGTGGATTAATTATCATTGATAATTGTTATTGATACTGACAGACAGGTCATCCGGTTTTCATACAGTTGCCTTGATCAAGTTCGGATCCATTCGTCGGAATCAAATCCGGATTGGTCAGAGGCGTAACATGTCTGATCAAGACCGGATCCGTCAACTTGATCAATACCTGATCAGTGGTCAGGTCTAACCTGATCTAAACTTGATCAAGACCTGACCGGAATTTCCATTCGGGTGGAGGAGGTAGTTCCTTCACGTATGGATGAACAGTAGCGTTTGGCCAGTTTTGTACAGTCACAGTCAAAATTTATTCTGGGCCGATACGGTGCTGTGTATTTAAATAAGTATCAATCTGATATGGAAGAAATCGTGAGAGTTTCTCTAAAACTGCATAGAATGTCAACTCAAAATCTAAAACGTTCAAAATTCGCGGGTAAACAATATTCCAAACAGAGTTTATTTTTTCTCCTCTCTGTATCCACCAATAATGTTGAAGTTGAAGAAAAAAAAATTTTGTTACGTGTCAAAACACGCGTAATTACCATTATTTGTATTTAAATCATTTCAATGCACTCATTAGAATTTCTCCGTCTCAACTCAAACATTGTTCCTAGTAAAATTTCGTATAATTAGTAATAAATTCAGTCCCATCGTTTTAGACAATCGTAAAATCATAAAATTCATTCAAGAATATTCCTCAAATATCTTTGCTAGAATCTTTTTAATTGTACTCACTCAACACTTAAATCGTTATATTGGAATAGTCCTCAATTCTCTTTGACATTTGTAAGGAAATTTCCCAATTTCTCTATCATGCTAAGAATGTCCTAATCCCCTCAATAAAAACTCAATTTTATACTTTTAAAATGTTTATAGCTCCTCATCCGAGTAGCCCACGTGGTCCAGTGCGATCATCACCTTTGTCATCAATGACCTCCCGAATTTTCCACCACATTTCACCAATCAGGCTATAGTCCCTCCCATCCTATTTTTCTCCACTCATTGGCAAATTTGAACCTCTACTTTCTCTCCACCACTTTTCATCCCTTTCAACTAGTACTTTTCAAACTTATCACCAAAGACCATTTTTGTGAATCAGTATCGAACGAAATCTCAAGATAGAAATACCTCATCGGAAGTAGACTACTCTCGTGAACTTAGAATCTTTTTAATCGTATTGAATAAATATAGTAGTTGAGTTTGAGTAACGTGAGTGTTTATTTCAAGTCTCCATATCTCTCAGTCTCCTCACACCTAACATTTTCCTTTCACAAATTCCCCTCTGATCAATACAAAAATAAAAACAGCTACACAAACTGCAAATACTGTTTTGTGTAGGGCAAATTTCTGGAACGTACGAATCCAGAAAGTTTTAAAATCGAACGCAGTATTCCCGCGGTTTAATTCAAATTTTAATGCATATTCTTTGTGACAATATTATCTCATATATTATCCAGTTACCTATTTTTTTTACCGACGTCGGTGGCCGAAGCGGCTAGGTGCGAGCCTAGTGTGCGAAAGGTTGTGAGTTCGATTCCCCGTGGAACCGAGTTTTTCAACCGGAGGCTCCGGCGAGCGGGAGGTCGCTAATAGAGTGACCGCCTGTACCGGCATGGGTTTTCTGTGGTTTCCAATGCTACTCCCTATGTTCTATAGGAGTGCGAATGCGGTGCAGTGTAGAATCCACAGCCGCATGCATAGAGTTGGGTAGGGCCGATTAGCCAATCAGAGGGCAGAAAGGGCCGGAATATAAAAAAAAAAAAAAAAGTTACCTATTTTGAATGGTTAAAGTTCTAAATTCAAAATATTAAAAAAAATTATTTTGAATGCTTTCTTTTGATTTTGAAAATACGAAACTGAAATCCAATAATTTGGGTAAATACAACTCAATTATTCTTCGTTCCACGTAGCACTTCACATTTATAATCGTTCTATCTGCATTACCTAGAACGATTCTATATTCCTCTTATTGTTTCTGCTGCCATAGGGTGTATCTCTATAATACTATAATACAACAATTGTATATGGACTGCAATCCTCTTTACTGTGTCAATTTTTTTCTAAATTTTCATAAAATTCTTCTCATTCTTGTCAAAGTACAGAGCAAAAATCGTTCGAAACAATGAATCGCAATGGCTTTTCATTCATTACTAAAATACAACAAAATCCAAGTCTAGAATTAAATAAACTCTAATTATCTTATCGCATCGAAACTTTTTGAGACCCTAAAAATTCTGTCCAATTACTTAGCATCTACCTCTTCTTTCATACTAGAAAATCCAGAAAATGCAGCATGAATGGAACTAGGACATCGAGCCTAACGCTTTTATTTTATGACGAGATGACAAACAAATCTTAGTTCAATTGATTTGAAATCTGATGTTTCATACGTTACAGTTGAATCATAAAATTTCAGAATCATCCACCGGCGTCATCTAGATTTAGTGAAGAACAAATCCGCTTACACTCCATCGGATCTCAGGAACTCGTCTTGAAGAAAATCGATAATTTTATAGTTTTTCGTGCAGAAATGATATTTTTCAAATAAAAGAGTTTCTTTAAAAAAATTTGTTCATCATTATTTTTTCGTTTTATTATATTCTGATACTTGATTGATAAATTTCAGGCCATAAGTTACTGGATACCTTATACAAAAGCCATTGTCGATAATAAATATAAACCTTATTTTCTTCTTGGGGAATTTTATGTTCCAGGGCAGTCAA
Source organism: Diachasma alloeum (assembly GCF_001412515.2). Taxonomy (NCBI): domain Eukaryota; kingdom Metazoa; phylum Arthropoda; class Insecta; order Hymenoptera; family Braconidae; genus Diachasma; species Diachasma alloeum. The sequence continues at coordinate 244,218 of NW_021680557.1, forward strand.
TACGAATCTTTTAAATATAAAAATAAAAAATTTACCTACACATTTTTTTGATAAATCAGTACAGAGTGGCTTCATACAAAAAATTTCAAGAGATCTTTCTCAAGATTTCCAATTTCCCCACCAAAGGTTTGTCAACTAGTTTTTCTGAACTTTCTGTTCACAATACTATGCACGAGATCATCGGCACTCCAAAACTAATAATTGAATCTCTCTGCAAAATCGTCAATATCGTCCTTACAATAATTGATCTTCTTGACTGTCTTCGTCGTTTTCATCGAAAAAAAAAAAGAACAACAAACTAATTTTCCTACAGAATTTTGCTTTTGAACTTATTCAACTTTAATACTCCAATTATTCAATTTTCCCAGACTAAAACATCACGCGGAATTCTTGAAAGCAGATTGAAGTTACCCCTCGAATAGTTCCCCTTGAAAACCCCTCATCACCTCATCCGACTCGACATCATCATCTCTCAAAGGACACCATCGCCTCGTGTGCGAATCTCTCCCACCGTCTCTCAGTTCACCAAGATCGATTCCCGACGTCTGGGTGGCAAAGCGTGGGTTGGCCAAAACTGTATACCAACTCCAAACCGCCCCGAATACCATAAAATGAACAGAAAAATTTCACTCACCGTCTTCACCAAAAATGAATCGTTTTCAACTGTTCTCCAAATTGTCTACTCCAATTCACTCAAAAAACACCTTCAATAATGATTGGAAAATAATAATCCGGTGAATCAATTAATCCTTGTTTTTTGATTCCTTTAAAAAATACGCTTCAGCTTACGGATTGAACGAACAGTGATGAACACGAGAGAGAAGAAGCGACACGCTCGGCAAAATACCCCGTGTGATACTGAGCCTCGCACTCCTCAGTAGATTTGCTCGACTCAGACGCGGGGGCGGTACAACTACTTCGCCTTACCTACCGCTCTCTCTTTCTTTCTTTCGTTCGCTCTATCTCTCTCTAACTGAATGAAAATTTCCAGTCCACGATATTAAAATTACCTGAATTGTTTACCCGGCTTTGTTCAGGTCCTGTTTTGCTCTGGCAAAAAAACACTCGCTTGCTCCGTTTTGATTTCAAGTAGACGTAGTAGAGACAACCAACGATATCCGTCGTAACGTGTGTCTCGGGAGTGACTACGGCACACCGGCACAACTCGCCGGTTCTTGCGATGGGGTCACGTATCGGGTGTAAAGGCGAAAACGACGCAACTGCAAGGAGCACACATGCGAAAGGAAATGAAAGCGGTGGGGCGTCGACGGCGTTTGCGTGGATAATCAGTGCGCGCACCGAAGAACACCCAGTAGAGAAATCATGATTATACTTCGATATGAGAGTGTATGAGTGAGAGAAGAAAGGAGAGTGTGTGAAAAAACGTTGCAGAACTATTTAATTTTTTTAGACCAATAAAATGTTTTTCGGGTCCCTCGACACGAAAATTAATATACACACCTCGCCATGGAAAAAATATCACCCTCCCCCACGTGCAAGATTGCCTTCCGGGCACGTGGAGGACGGTGATCTGTTTTCCAAGGCTCGGGCATGTAATGTACTATTTCATCACGCTGTGACGAAAACTGAACTTTTCGGCACGCTCCGCGTGCCTAAAAGTCCAATTTCCGCCACATTATGATGAAAAATATTGTTCGTAACTCGCGAAAAAATGTTTTTTAGCTCGTGGGATTATATCACTCACCTTCGGCTCGTGATATAAACCTCCCACTCGCCAAAAAACACTTTTTTGCACTCGTTACGAAATATACTATTTTTGCGTTTTTTTCCGCCCTCTTCAAATCTGAAACCGAATTTTCTTTTGTATTCGTCGGGCCGAGTGCGGGGATAAGGGGGGGGGGGGATAATTTTTCTTTCGAGATTTGAAATCGAGAGTCTAAGGTTTGCAGTTCGACAAGAAGATTCTATACAGGATTATTCATAGACTGCTCAGTTATCGAATGAGGGAAATTGTTGGAGTTAAGTTCATTGTTGAGGAGTATGTAGAAGATCGTGGTGATCGGGTTCATAAAATGAGAGGGTTATGGAAATTGGGATTGTGGGTGGAGTGAACAGGCTAAGGATAAGATGAGACTAATATTATTATTTCAATGAAAATTGTTGTAGATACGAAAATTGCGAAAACTGAGATGTTGATAGAAATGGGATAACACGTATTAAAATTTCAAGCATTTACAATTCCAACAAATAATGATAAAGCCACATGAAAACCTTATATGCGCAAACAATCTTCAAATTTCTTTTATGAGAGAGTGAATAACACTGATTATTTTTCTCACTCGGATTTCAGCCAATCAGAGCGGAGTATTTGAGGCTGTCAGTTTTATTTCGGAAATTTCTAAAAAATTTCCGACAGAAATTCACTAGTAGCTTTTCAAATGTTTCTCATCTTTCAATGCATTTTACGTTTAATATTCTGTGTGACAGATAAACAAAAAAGTGGGTTGTAAATGTATGGCTATGTAAAAGTATCCGGATGCTGTTCACTGCACTCTGCTTGGCCGAAATCCGAGTGGAAGAATAATCCGTCAAATACCATTCGTGCTTCAAAATTAATCGGATATTTTCTTCAAGCTTCCCTGCGTAGGAACGAGTGTGTCAAATTCTGCAGAAAAATTTGACACAATCGTTCCTAGGCAACGAAGCTATCCGAAAATATTCGATAATTTTGAAGCACTAGTGGTATTACTACTGAATATTCTATTCTTCAATTATGACTCAAATTTGATTTTTTAACGATCTTCGAGTGTAGTTTCTGTATAAACCACAAGATAGATTTACATATTCCCCGCCATCCAAAACTAAAAATAATCAGCGTTATTCGAATTGATTACCTTCCATACCAAATGAGTCAACGATAAACCGCGATTCTAACCTCGCTTTGTTCGGTTAGATCGCGATTTTCGGGCCCAATGACATATACTACATTACATGCCCGAACCTTGGAAAACAGATCACCGTCCTCCACGTGCAAGATTGCCTTCCGAGCCCAAGGCGAGGATGGCAAGCATGTGGGGGAGGGTGATATGTTGTCCATGGCGAGGTGTGTATATTAAAAACACAAAAACAAATGTTTTTGTAAAAAAACTGGGCCAAGAAAAAGTTTTGTTTAATTTCTACTGGGAAGTCGAAGTTTTTGAAAAATACATAGAACTAAAAAAGGAAGCCAAGTCAGGGATTTTGAATAAATGGTGATAGTGCACAATCAGATTTCTATAAGAAAAATAGTTCTCAATGGAATAAGTATTCTAAAAAAATTCTCCATGAAATAAAAAATCACTAGGAGCAGGACCAACGTCCTTGGCGCGGATCAAAGGATGGAGGATTAGATTGATACAGACAGTGAGTTGAAAAACTTCGCGTCGAAAACGTTGGTTCTGCTCCTACTGATTTTTTATTTCATAGAGAATTTTTTTAGAATACTTATTCCATTGAGAACTATTTTTCTTATAAAAACCTGATTGCACTATCACCATTTATTGTAAATTCCTGACTTGGCTTCCTTTTTTATTTCTATGTATTTTTCAAAAATTTCGACTTCCAGTAGGAATCAAATAAAGTTTTTTCTTGACTCAGTTTTTTTTACAAAAACATTTGTTTTTGTGTTTTTAGGCAGATTTCATTATTTTTTTCAAAATAAGCAAGGACTATTTTTACATCCGGTGTACTTTGTTCTTTTCAATTCAATTTAACTCATTCATTTTTCATAAGATAGAACATTTTTTGAATCAACAATTGAAGGGAAATAAACAGTTCTACTCCAGATTTATTGCCTCCACCGAATTTTAATTTTTGATCATCTATTAATAATTTTCTAACTTGATTTGGTTCCTCATTCAATTTTTGCTCTGATGATTCCTAGTGGATTGTATTTCTTGGAATAGTCGAACAAAATGTTCACAAAGGATTCTTCTTGAAAAAAAATATGTTTTGGTTTTTTTTTTGTTTTCAAAAATCTTAGGGAAACATTGGGTGGAATGGACTCTTCTGACTTCTTGTTTCAATATTTATAACCAAGGAACCAATTTATCGATTAAGCTCAGTCTAAGCTAATTACAAAGGGGCTGACTGTACTTTAATTTTAAAAAATTCTATTTCATCAACACTTTAATAAAACATCAACATTTTGAAAAGGGTTCAAAGTGTCCATTCAATCCCACCGTCTCCTACTAATTTTTCCAAAATAATCACAAAATTGTTCGCATTTAACTGTCACTTGATTTAGGAAATTTTTTTGCACTGAATGAAAACATTTTCTGTTACACTCGGAGAAAAAAAAATTTCTTTTCGAATTTAACTATTCACGGACATTTAATACTTGATCACACAATATTTTCGACACCTCTCACTTTTGTCACATTGCAAACATAAACCGATAACCTCACAAACAGTGCATAAACTACCTTCGCTTCGCGGGAGGGAACTCTGACTTTGCGCCTACGCTGAGACGGAAAATCGCGTTCTAACCACGGGAAGTAAAATAAAGGACCCTCAGCCGCGTGCTTACCAACCTCGCCTTCGGCTCGGCTGGTAATTGCACTGGCGGCTGAGGATCCTTTATTTTCCCTCCCTAGGTTAGAAATATACTATTGTGTTCGAGGTCCGCATATGAATATAGATATGGCGGGATGAAATTCGAATTTTCAACGAGAGAAAACAAAATAGAACACCGAGTTGATTTCCCGTTTCATTCTACTAAGTGATTTAACGTGAAGAAGAATATTTTCTGTGGTTCTCCATAACAACATCACAACCCACATTCAAATGCACTGGTGGCAACACTTCAACGTTGGATATGAGGCTCAGTTGGATCAGCGCTCCCAACGTTATAACTTCCCAAGCAGCACAGTTCTGGAGGGTATCTGCAAGTATACCAAAAAGGCTGTCTAATGTCTGTCCAAAAAGGTAACTTGTATCTAGAAGTTACCTAGAAGTTAACTAAAAGTTATCGTATGACTGCAAGATACCTTTTGGACGGACATTAGTCTGCCTTTTTGGTATACTTTCAGATGTCTTTCACAAGGTTTGCTACTTGGGTTGTTATGTCCGCCCAGATGTCACTAGGGCAAACAGCACCAATTTCGAAATTGACGAAAGGATTGGCAGGAACGTCCGCAATTGAAGCCCGGATGGGCCATCCAACGAAGTCCAATAATTATCCGATGTAATATCTGCTTAATCCTTGATTCGATGATTAATAATCATCAGGAATAGGTTAATGGAAAAAACTTGAAACTTGAATTTTACGATGTTTATGGCGACGCCGGAGAAATCAACGTGCGTCTAATATTTATCTTAAATTTGAAACCAGTATTTATTCTAGACTGAGTTTATTCTAAAAGTTAATTCTAAATGTTTATTTGACTTTCTTGAATGAATCAGTCTCTGTATTCGAAATTCAGAATAGTGCATTATTGTTTACTAGGAAACACGTGCCCTAAATGCGCAATAGAGTATAGAAATAAAAGAATAAAATCGAATTTGAAATGGAATTAATTTAATCAAACTATTATTTAAATCGACCGCCAGGTGTGCGTAACGCCACCTAGTTAGGAACGGTCAACGACGTAACAATGTGAATTGCGAAAATGTGAATATCAACCCGTTGCTATGCACGTATCTTTTTTACTGTTTAATCCAAAAATAGTACATTACGCAACCAGTGCGAAAAGCAGGCGGTTACTGAGTGATACCCCCTGCTGTCCGCACGTGTTGCGTATACTATTTTATATCATAAGTGCGTGATGAAGTTTGGGGGTGGAGGGGGGAGGCGAGTGTGGGTGGCAAAGCCCCCGGGGGAGGGGTGGGGGGGGCGGAAGAAAAAAGATCACATTTATTTAAAAAAGTAATTATGAAAAAGTGTGATTGAAAAATTTCATTTTCGTTACTGAATTCTCAATGACTTATCACTAATTTCTAGAAATCAATCACCAAATTTTAGTGAAGTTTCGGTTAATTCTGTGACATGTCTCTGAAAAGCAAAAATAATTTTTCTCTGTGTTTCCTTGACATTATTTTGATCATTAGAATTCAATAAAGCCCTTAAGTTACAGTATTTGATCGAAGAAGAAGTTTTTGGCGATCCTGCTGTTGCTTCATTGGAGAATATTTCATTTCCATTTTCTTCAAATGTCACATCACCAATCAACTCCTCCTCATCAGTAAATAAATCCTCCTCACTGAATAACTCTTCATCACTATCAGGAATTATATGATTTTGGCTCATTTTATCTGCTTCGAAAATCACCTTTTTATTTTTCAGTCATTCCATGTATTCACTATTCGGAGGTTAGATTTCCTTCCTTGTTATTCTCTTTTAATAGGTGATGCGCATGCGCGTCACACGTTATTTCGAGTTTCAGTTGAATGTGGGTAGGCGCTCGAAACCCGCTACTTTCCAGTTGACTATAGTCAACTGAAATCCATGCGGTTACACGCACGTATCATATAAATATCATAGTTACACCGTTGAACAGCTCATAAACAATTTATATAATGTAACTAACGACACTTTCCCGATTTGTCGTCCCGTTTTCAATATACCGAATGTAAATCATTTAGAGGTAGTGGAGGGGAAAGTTCTGTCGTGTATAGATACGTGATGCGCTCGGCCTGATGTTTTGCTCCGTCGGTCAACACTTTTCTTGACCGATACGCTACCGCGTATCTCGATCTCCGACTTTATAATGTGAATCGCGAGAATGTGAATATCGACCCGTTGCTATGCGCGTATCTTTTTTACTGTTAATCCAAAAAATACCATAGTTACGCCGTTGAAAATCTCATAGATGATTTATATAATGTAACTAATGACACTTTTCCGATTTGTCGTCCCGTTTTCATTATACTAGACTGTGCGCGCGCTTATCTGTTTGTTATGAAAATGAAGAAATCGAATTTATTAAACTTCATATACTCATAGATGTTTTATAAATATTGATAATGACTTAAGGAGAATTAAGAGAATGAAGAGTGAAGCATCGATGAATAAATTTTGATCATCGATTAATTCTTTCTTTTACTTTTTAAAATAATCTGATTAAAATATGTAATCGTTGAAAAATCAGGGGAGGGTTATGAATTGATTTTCTAGAAAACTTCTTGAATTGTTCTGAAAATTTCACAGTTTTCCAGATAACCGTAAATTACAGATTTTTCTCGAATTATTTGGGAAACCGAAGAATTTTCGTGAATTTTGTAGAGTTTAGAATTTATGTATGAAAATCTGACAAACAAGAATTGATCATTTTGGCGTGTGATAAATATGAAAAATCTGCACACACATACACACATTTTCTAAAAACATCATATCTTCACGTCATATCATATGTCACGTTTCATGACATGCTACATAATTTCCAAACAAAATTATGAGATCGTAAAAATGATCGATCACAAGGCTTCCATTCGAAAGCAAAAATCCAAGTCAGAAATGTCAAATGTGAAATGAATGGCCATATGGCCCAATCAGATGTCTACGAGAAAAATATTTTTAGATTGAATAAGGATTGGAGAAAAATTCTCTATGAAATACAAAAACCGGAGAAGCAGGACCAACGTCCTTGGTGCAGACTTTTTCAACTCACGGTCGAGCATCTATTTAATCTTTTATGTTCTGATCTGCGTGCTTTTTCTAGTGCTTTTTTATTTCATAGAGAATTTTGAATTGAAATCTTGAATTTACTTCTTTTATATCAAAATTATATTTATGACCCTATACAATAGAAAATTGAATATCCTGTCATTAAAATTTTGAATAGTTGACCACAAGCGCTCCAAAATTACCAGTTATATTTATTTAATGTGTCAAATTTTTCGGCAAAATTTAGGACACTCTTTTTATGCAAGGAAGCTTAAAGAAAAGAGTCAACCAATTTTGAGCACGAGTCGTATATGGCGGATTATTTCTGGCCATCGGATTTCGGCCAATCAGAGCCCAGTATTTGATGCTACGAAGCACATCCCAATCAGCATTACAGTGCCTATTTCCTCCTTCAGAATCTCGACCAATAGAATCGTTGCATTCGGGGAAGTACATGGTATTATTTTCTCAATTCTGATTTTGACCAATTAGAGTGAGGTACAGTAGAGTCTCCCTAACTTCTCTACTCTCCAGCTTCCCAGCGATCAGCAACAGTGGGGAGTGTTCCCTTACTCTGAGCACCCCAAACTTGTGTGAGTGATATGCGTGTATATCCCTCTGCGCTTGGTGAATGCGCAGTAAACAGTCTACTCCCGCACATTTTTCGTACTCCGTGTGTCCCGTAACCTCTTACTCTCACTCTACTTGGGCGACGCCCCTCTCCCAGGTAGGAAATGCCAGTGTTAGAAAAACGGGCCAAGTCTGGTACAAGCTTGGGCCTGCCAGGTCTGGGCGCCAAGCTTGGACCGAGGTTCGGCCAGGCCTGGGGACCAGGGCTTGACCCTCGGGGAAAGGGCGGGTAACCGAGCCTTGGTTGGCAGATCTGGCCCAGCCTTGGCTCAACATTGGCATGTCGGAGCTCGATAACTAAACCCCAGCCAGCGGTAGCCCGGAGCTTGGTCATTGGCCTCCAGCCGTTGCTGTTATTGTGAGAGTTAAGTCGGAAGGGTAAGCTGATGAGAATAAGGGTAATATCTGACGAGTAAAATTGTAAAGGTTAAATCGTAATAATGGAAAGGGGCAAAAAAATCATAAAGGTGACATTGTAAGTGTTGAATGGTAAGGGTGGAATTTTGAGAGGAAAATTTTAAGGGTGTAATCGTAAAAAAATCGTCATTCAAAATTAATCATCAGTTATAATTATTATTATAATTAATAGTTATGATTATTGTTATTCATTATTGAATTAATTTACCGATTAAACTATGTTGAATCACTTAATATCTCTATCAAGTGAATAATAAAACGTTCAAATCAAAAACAAACCGATGTGGAATTACTATGGACGATTTGAAATACAGATTTTACGAATTGCGTAGTAGGCTAGTGGTTAGGGCGTCGAATTTGTAGTCGTGAGCTCGTGGGTTCGAGCCCACGTTAGGGTAATATTTTAAGTTAACAAAATTGGTTTTTCAGCGATGATTGCGTTAGGGCTTGGTAGGTAGGGCACAATTAATACTAAAAATCATCCTAAAAAAAGTTAATTATCTTGTTTTTGTTATTATTGATAATTGTCATGAACAGTTTGGCAGCCAGCTCGGCGCCAATCGCATGCCGGTATTGATTTTTTTTCTTCCTTGAAGCTGTTACGAATGCTCAGGAGTAAGATTAAATTACTTGTATTTTAATCACTGATATCATATTCATGTACATTTTTGAAACTCTCATTTATTTGGAATGAAGCTATCGGGAAATACCTGACCATTTTGAAGCTTTTTCCTCCTGCGTTTGGAATTATTATTTTTTCAATCAAACAACTGTCAAATATTGTAATACTCTATTCTGCTTGGCGAAATCCAGAGTCCAGAAATCCCATGAATACCAGTCAACCTTCGAAATTGATAGAATGTTTCCCTTAAAGCTTCCCCGCAAACAAACGAGTATGCCAAGTTTTGCAGAAAGAGAAAACAAAAATTGCGACATTTTTGGAACAGGCGGGGTACCCGGCCACGGTTGAATGAACAAGATGATAATTTTCCCCACATTTTAATGAAAAATGTTACGTGACCCTGGAGACCGCACTCTCATTGGCCGATCAGAGTGCAAGTATTCGAAGTATTTCCACTAATAAATAAAAGAATCAGATAGCCTCCTGCTGCTGTGGTCTAGTTGTATGAAATACAAGAGAAAGAAATAATGAACAATATTAAAGCTAACATTATTGGCTTCCGGATGGATGCCGCGTTTGGTTTGATCAGCTGATTACTTAAAACATATGATTGGCTGACCTCCCCCCTCCCTGCCCCTACCCCCACCGTCGCAGGGGAAGGCATAAGAGGACTACCCTCAGACATCGGAGCTCACAGCCCTGAAGATGCAGACTGCAATGTTTGCGAAACGTCGGCGCAATGCTGAAACCAAATGCGGCATCCATCCGGAAGCCAATAATATCATTAATCATGACCGCGAAAGCCTTAAAACTAGTATTAAAGCTGCTGAATGTTTCACATATTACGTAAATCATGTGCACCTGAAATTAAATCACCGCGAAATTCCGCTGAAATATTCTCAGTTCCACTTGTCTGTGGAATTCGCAAATTCGTGATTATCCCAGCACCAGCTTGACAGTGCTTTTTTTCTCCTGGCTGTCCGCCCGCACATGCGCAGTGGTCTTCAACTCATCTAAAATCCCAAATATACAATCTAATATCCAAATATCATTTGCCGTATGACATCATGATTTTCCAAGCTTTCAGTCGTTTTCTATTTATTGGGAACATTCTTCAAGACGACAAAATATTAGAGTTTACATAACAAAGAATACATGAGTAGCTGTTATTATAGAAATGGTATTGATTACATACTGTTTCATACCAATGTATTCGAAATATTATTAATTATAACATCTTATTTCTTGAGTAATCTTTCGCTAATATATAAGTGAAATATCAATAATTCATAATGGAGTATAATAGATTTTTGGATCGTTAAAGCGAAGTACAAATACAATCGAAAGTGTGTCGTATCCTCTCAGTTACAAACTAGTTAGTTGATTACTTTATTCATATATATTTATTATATATATTGGGATATTTTGGCATTTTGTGTAGTACACTCCGGTGATGTTTTCGAATCAGACAAATTCCTACGATATGGTTGACTTTACTACGCTCGTTCGTCCAACAACATTCGTTGCTAGGTGAGTCGGATAAAACTTGCCATCGTAATCCACGGAAAATCCTTCCGGAGCGACACTTTTTTCGATTCTTACTTGAACAATAATTTAACAGAAATCATGGAGAATCTATTAAAAATTATTCAAAAAGATGAAGCGAAGAAACCAATTTATTTGGGTTTGACCAGAATTTAAACAATTTAAAAATTATAGTTCAAGTTGAAGAGCCATAAAACATTTAGTGATCAATAATGAATATTTCGGGAAGAAAAATAACGAAGAGTTCTCAATCCAAAATTTTTCATTGGAAAAATTGAAATAGGAAATTGAACAAGAATCGGTTTAGTTTTTTCCTTTGGGCGAATCAAAACGATAGTAGAAAAGTGGTAAAAGGCTGATGTTAATGTATCACTCATTAATTCTTCAATTATTTCTGTCATTATCAATTTCGAAGGACGGCAATAGACCATTTTGGAAAAGAGTTTCTATGAGGGTTTCTCATTCTGATCACATCTAAGAAAATCTCAACATTTTCAAACCTGTCAAGCCACCTTCCATCATTTTACCACTTCCCCTCTAAATTTCTCACTCAAAATCTGTCCAGCTCTGACTACTCCTTGATCTTGTCCTCTGGAACATCCTCGATCATAACGCTCTCAGTTGGCACCAGTTTGATCTTCTCCGAGAGCTTAGGTCTCATGAGAATGAAAGGTAGCTCGGCTGTGAGTTCTCCCCCAAGTGCACCAAGATATAACTTAACTTTTACAGCATAAGAAACAACAATTCCAAACGAATCCCTGACGTCAGGAGTGGTTAACAAGGTACTCGAAGCGAGTTGATCCTCCTCCCTCTTTAGTTTTCCATCAAGTGCAATCCCCCGTCTCTCTCTGTTACACTCTAGATCAGGTCTGAGGTATATTACCTTTTGCAACGTGGACCCTGGACTGATAGGACAACCATCCTGCGTCTCAACAGCATCAATAACTGTCCTGAACTGTCCATTCTGGAAGATAACGACGTCTATCCCCTGTTGCACCAAAGCTTTTATCTTTTTTACCATTTTATTACTGTTATTTCTGACACAAATATTAACAGCAATTGGCTCCCCGTGATTATAAATCTGCTTATCGAGTGTTACCTCAAGCTCCAGCTCTCCAGGACTCAGTAAGAAGTCCTTTCTGACTACAGTGCACGGTTGTCTGCCTTCTTTAGTCGGTGCAAATTGAATCTTCCTTACGCCAAGACAAATGGTGCTCCTTTTATGAGTGAAATCGCTATCATGTTCGCCACAGAAGATCTTGACGTAATAGCTAACACCACAAGGATCACCACCTTCCTCCTTTCCTTGTTGAAGAGTGACACTTGCTGGAGAAGATTGGGGGAAGGTGAAGGTGAACGGAACAGCGCTGGAGCCTAATTTCTTCAAGAGACGATCTTGCAAACGAGTCCTGTTGCAGTCGGTTTTTTGAGGAGGGTAGATCTGCTCCGAAGCCAGACAGAGGTCTTTTTGGAAATTCAGGCCCATCACCTCGTCCTCTTCGCGTCCATAACGAAAACTGCAGATTAATTGGCCGAAGACCTTTCGACCTGAGTCTATGTAGTCCTGGTCCACTCGCAGGACTGCGTCGATAGCCTCTGTACCAGATAAGTAATCGACGAACTCACGTTTACCAAGGTAGAGAGAAAGTTTTCCATTTGGAGAACATTTCTTGAAAACTTTGAAGTTTACGACCATTTTGATGGCTTAAGATTCCCGGTTATTCAGTTTTGCTGTTAGAGGCGAGACTGGGGTGCGCGACGTGGGCGACGCTCTTATAGGGAGGACTTAGGAGTAGTTCAGAGTAATAGGGCTTCGTAATCTTATTAAGAGAACTGATGAAAACTTCCGATATCGTGCAGGTGAAGGTTTTGGAATGGGTGACGTGAGAATTGACGTATTTGAATCATCAATGAAAAAGGGAATAAGGTAAATATACTGTAATAGGTGCAAATCTCAATAAATGTGTATGTCTGTTCACAATTCGCCAGCGGCAACCCGTAATGAGTTACTGGACAATTTTATTACTTTTGCATTATTTAGAAAACGGGAAGGAATTGAAGAAAACCCCCAACCTTTTTGTACCGCCATGCAGATTTTTGCAACGGAAAATTCCGCTCAAAATTTCTCCATTAAATGGAAAATAACTTTTGAGCCTTTGAGTTTTTTCCACAATCGCTTATTATTGGAATAATTCCACATTCAACCAGGTATGATAAATTGACTTATTGCGGTGCACCCCTTTGCCCCTGAGTTAATAAATTAGAATTGTATACTCACGACATTATCTCTGTATGGAATGGTTTCAAGGGCATTTATCAACAGACAACGTTTGCCTTAGAAAAGTTTGTTTTAGGAATGAATGAGCACGAGTAATTAACAAAGAAGTTAAGTCCAAGTTATACAGCGATGATGGCACTTACGTGGAGGGTTTTAGAATGGCGTTTTAATTGACGTATTTGTTTGTACATAATAAACATGATTGAGTTCATATTATTGAGAAGATATTGATAGTTTCAAGTATAGCAGGCAAGTTGTTAAATAAGGAGTAGGTTTTCGGTTTTTGGAATCTTGTTTCCTACGAGGAATTATTCTGATGATGGCAGGTTTTGGGAGAAATTGAAGAAATACGGTTACTCGCACTGGAAAAAGGTATTTGAGAATTTCTACAAGAATGACTCGTTTCCGATATGAATGTTTAACAACAAACATCTTGAACTTCATTAATTTCGTTATTGAAGAAAAATAAGTAGTAGTTTTGGACGTTAAGGTCCGGGTGGATTATCTTTCGACCGTGATCTTGGTTTTTTTTATTTTGATAATCTGAAATGATCTCCAATTGCTATACAATTTTATATAGCCTTGGAAGCTCCAAAAATTATGATTGTACAATTAAAAAAACGTTGAAAAAAAACTGAAAATTTTCAAGGAGCGTTTTTGAATAATATTGGGAAATAAACCCAATAGGGAGGAAATTGGAAATTAATAATTTGATGTATCTAATGGCTGTTAGGTCGTCATTTGTCGCAGTAGCCAATGCCTGTCAGATCGTTAGTTACCATGATAAATTATCCATTCACTTTTTCCTCTCTATTGGACTTATTTCTTAATCTTTATTAAAAGCGCACCTTGAAAATGTGCTGTTTTTTTTCTATTTTGTTTGATTGTACAATAATAATTTTTAGGGACTCCTGCGTGATGTAAAATCTAATGGAAATGTGATATATTTTACATTATGAAGATGGAAAAACAATCGAGATCACATTCGGAAGATAATCCGTCCGGGCCTTAATTCAAGAATCGCACTATTTTTTCCATGGGCTGATTTTTCCTTGGCAATATTGCGTATTCTTGAGAAATAATAAAAAAGGGTGTCTGTATCAGATCAGTCAAGCATTATACTCTTTCGTTTCATATTGTATGAATATATTACCATTTATGATGAGTCATACATTTGATTTTTGTTGCTTTAGAGGTGGAGAACCGGAGGGAGACGTCTCCTCGAATTTTTTCTTGTGTTTATTCTGGTTTCGTGCCCGCTTTGATGTTTTCTCACTGAGATCAATTCTGGAACATTCAATGAAGATGTTGCAGATTTGATGCAATTTGATTGGATAATATTTTTCTAAAGAAAATCTAATTTTATGTAGAAATCCCAATTCAAAATAAACCAAAACAAATCTTGAAAATGGAAAAAACTTAATAAAGCCGGAGTAATTCGAATTCAATGGTCATTTGGTTATATTTGCTTTTGTGGAATTAAAGACAAACTCTTCGAAAATTCCATTTAAAAAATTATGTTTATTCAAAATTGCAAGTACGAAAAAATTTGCAATTTTTTTCGAACTGTTAAAGTTGTCTTTTTCATGTTTGAAAATAAGTCTTATAATATGCATAAGTAAGAAATTTGTTCATTTTATTTTGTCAAAGCTACTGTAACTAATTTTTCATAGTTATTAGAATAGTATGTTGTGCAACTAGTGCGTAAAGTTCCAGGTCGTGTGTGAAGTAAATTTCAAGTTAATTTTTGTCTCAATAGTATATTGTGCTACTAGTGCGTAATGAACCACTTTTTCGCACGCACGCGTAACACATCCTATTTTTTGTGATACTTGCTAAGTTCACTGTTTGGAACGGTGGTGAGAGTAAAGTGGTTGTTTTTGTCCACGAAGTGCATAAAGTTCAAGGTCGTGCGTAAAGTGAATTCCGAGTTTTCATGCACGAGAATGTACTTTACGCATGACCTCTGAATTTTATAAAGGTTGCGCGGAAACAAACACTGGTGTTGAAAAAATGTTGGTTTTATACGTTCCGTCGTCAGTCCAAAGAAATACCGAATTTTCCTCGACATCAGGAATTAATAATTCGAATCAAATGAAGCGAAACCAGTGGTTCATAACTTCTTAATTCTTTGGCATTTCAGTTTTCTACCATTATTATTTTCTAATATAATAAAGAATTGATGAAAAAAAAGCATACATCGTTGTTGATCTAGCACCAGGCCCCCAATTAACTGTAGGATTGACTTGAAACCTTTGCATGTGCATTCTTCTCGATTCCGGATTAGCCTCAGAATGTAAATCGAACGAAATTTCTTTCGTAGATTCAGTAGTCAAAATCGCCAATGCTGGACTTTCTTTACCAAGTTTTTCTCTCTTAGCTGGGTGTATTTTCTCCCAGGCTCTGACCACATCCCATATAACTTCTGCGGGTGCATCAGTCTTTATTGATAATCTGTGCGCGTGAGAAAAGGAGACATTGTAACCTGCATTCAGTAATCCTGATCTAAACTTTACCATTGATGGGGTGTCACATCTCACTATCGACATCTGCACAGCGATAAATAGTAAATAAATTCCGTAATTATTCAAATTATATTAATTACTGACAAGTTGCTTATATCTATCTTGATTATTGAAAAAATTTTTGCAAAAATGTATTTTATTTAATCAGTTTAAGGTACCAGGGCTGTATTTTATAGGGAAGAAAAAAATCCAGTGTGCTAAACAGATTTGGACATGTTGTTGGAAAAAGTCATTATCGCAATTTCAAGGACTTGCTTTCTTTTAGCTAGGCATCGTCAAATATTTCAAATCAGTAGCGAAGTGGTAAAACGGTTTAAGTCGACTCATCTCCCAGTTGAGTTTTTGAGGAATATTTCCGAATCTAAGGGAGATAGCGAAATTATCGTAATTACATTTGTTGTAGCCCTCAATCGGTTCTACAAAAAAAGGTTATAATAAAAATTTTGCTATCTCCTTGAGATTCCGAGATATTGATTGAAAATTGGTCAATAGTCAAAATTGACTTGTACCGTTTTACCACTTCGCTACTGGAATCATCAAAATTGCAATTCCTTGAAACTTTGATGATCATTTTTGAAGATATCCAACAACATATGCTGAAAATTTTGTATCTTTAGCTGATTGACAGTTTTTCTCCACCTATGAACACTGCCGAAGTATCTTTACTTATTCACAATTGTTGAAACAGTATATTTCGTCACTAGGCCGAAAAAAACTTTTCTGGCGAATATGAGTTTGCAGCCCGAGCTGAAGGCGAGGGCTGCAATCATATGAGCTAGAAAAGTTTTTTTTGGCCGTATGACGAACAGTATTTTTTGTCATGACGGCCGTAGGCAGAGATTCACGGAAGCGGAGCGGAGCGTCCGTGAAGCGCTGCCTCACGGCCGGAATGACAAAATAGTATTTTAGAAACATGCTCGAATGTTGTAGTACGCAGAATTTATTTTTATGCGTGAATATGCACAAGAAAATCTTCATTTTATAGATAAAAAATTGGCATCTGGATCGTGAAAATTTATGAGAAGAGTGGATGATTATCTTAATCTCACCAATCGATCGAGGACGTAATAAAGAGGAGTATCTAATTCCTCTGTAACGACATTAAGAACTCCAATCAATCGTTTCGATGTTGTCAGGTTCATTGTCTCTATGCTATCTATCAGTTCTCTCACGAACGGTTGGTCATGCAGAGGTCCCAACCAAATGGGTCCTCCTATCTGAAAAAAGAAAATTAATCATAAATTGATTCCGTCTACCAAAACCAAATTGAAAATGAATTTGAGGAGTTTATCAGAAGAATTCGGGTCATATAGTTCAGCTGATGCGGGAGTGAAATTGAAAGGAAATGAATCCTGGTAAAAATTAAGAAATAACTAGGTGAGAGTTGAAGTCATACGTCCAAATATACGTTCCGGTACTCTTACAACAGAGCTATCGGGCATTTTAGATACCGCGGGTCTAAAAGCATAAGATTGTATACGTCAAAAATATCCTTCTTCGGCAAAAGGTTGTATCTACCAGTATATATGACATTTTGCTTTTAGGAAAACCACCAAATTGACCCCACAAAAAAGTAAAACATCTCGAGTTTAGTCATCACTGGAAGAACGACCTTTTGGTTTTATAAAATTTAAAAAATGACTCACCAGAGGGGAACATATCTTCAATTTCAGATTTTTCTTTTACCTTGATATGTATATGTATCTTTTCAAGTGAGCAGTTCCACACCAAATTCGGAGCCCAAAATTAAATGTCGGGGATTTTCTCATCTTTTTTCTTCGGAGGAGTTGAGCATGAGACAAGTATCCAAAAATCATTTAAAAGTATTGGTAAACTCGGAAGACTGCATTTTTTTGTTTAAAATTTCCAGTCTTTTTCGATAATTTGTTTTCCGTACTGCTTCTCACTTTTCCCAGCCCGGGATATTGCCCCCCCCCCCAAACTGGTAAAAGTAAAAATCACTGTGGAAATAGTACATTACATGCCCGAGCCTTGGAAAACAGATCACCGTCCCCCACGGGCAAGATTGCCTTCCGAGCCGAAGGCGAGGATGGCAATTACGCGGGGGAGGGTGATATGTTTTCCATGGCGAGGTATATATATTAATTTTTAGGTCCCGTGACACGAAAAATATCGTTCACTCGACACAAAATATACTATTTTTTACATTATCATTAATATTCTTGAATTCTTTCAAGCTATCGAATTTCACTTCAACACACTCACAAAACCTAAAAAAACACTGCAAAAGGAGGCGTAACTCGCTTCAATTTTACGGGTTTTATGCGTCGAAACGTGATTTTTTTTCAACCGTAATTATCTGAAAAACCAAATTTTTTCTAATCGGAAATTTTGACCAAAAATCATCGATAAAATAACGAATATTTTCGCGTCAATTAGAGTCACTCCTTCGCTGCAGTTTTGCAGTTATTAATACTTTAAGTGAATAAACTACTCAAAATGACCGAACATTGCTGTTAATGATCCAATTATTCCGCGAATGAATGCATTTTTAGTCAAATTCATGTGCTAAAAGATGGCATTTTTCGAAATTGAACGTATAACCCGGACACAATAAAATGCAAAGTAAAATAATCATCCTGGATGAAATGAAACCCCTCCATTCAAATTTTCGATATCCATAGATTTGAGATTAAATGGCATGGGAAGAATCGTATGAGATATTTCATGTCAAACAGATCAACCTTTAATCATTTTTGTCTACCTCTGATTACTTACACTGTCAAATTCTGTCTGAATTTTTTCTTTTTCCACCAATTCTTGCACAAAAAACATGTCTGTTGAGCGCAATTCGCCAATAGATAAAGTTCTGATTCTATTTTATTTTCCAGTCTTTGTCATTCAAACATCACATTTTTTTTGCAATCATTAGAAATTTTCTAATGATCCTGTTTTTTTTATATTGTGCAGGAGCGCAATCAACGTCATTTACTAAATCTTCAATAAAAATTGTGAAATTGCGAACAATAAAGTCAGAGGTTGAATATTTCAAGAGCTTTGCCTAGTTTTTAATTTCCCTAAAGATGAGTGATTGGATTGTTAGGTTTTCTAGGGAGAAAGAAATTTTGAAAAATGTCGTGGATTCGTTGAAAATTGAGTTATTCAATTTTTGAAATGCAAATCTTTATTAACGTTATTTTAATCATTCTAGAATCGAAAGAAATATATTTATCCTACATTTCAATAAAGCTAGAGAAACAATGAAAAGGTGGGAGGCTGAGAAATTCAATCCAGCTTAATAAATCGCGAGTTATGTTGAAAAATAAATTAATAAAAGCGCAGCAAAAAACCTAGCTTTCACGGGAGTTGTATAAAAATACTTTAACAAATAAAAAATCGTTTTTTGAACTCTCCACAACTTCACCCTTCTCAATTTTCCAGAGTTTTCTCGTATGATGTTTATAGAAATTTGATATGATTGATACAAAATCGATGAAAATAAGAACATCTATGGAGTTCATCTTTTGACACAGAAGTTTTGTAGTAAGAATTCACTAATTGGTGGTATAATTAAAAGATTAACAGCAATTATCGGTGATTTTCAGTAGTTCGGTCACTTAAAGTATCAACATGAGCTGGTAAACTGACAAAAATAGGTTTGAAAAATTAGGTTTTTGAGATAATCACGATTTTAAAAAAACACGTTTCGGTGCATAAATCCCGTAAAACTGATGTGAATGCATGGTTTGACGTCTTCTTTCGAAGTTCTTTTCATGTTCTTTAAATGTGTTAATGAGCAATTTGATAGTTCTCAAGCAGCCAAAATTTTAATGATCATGTGACATGAAAATTGTTATTGTAAAAAAACTAGACATTTTCCTAAAATCATAATTTTCATAATTATCAAGATTTTTTAAAGATTGTACTTTCAAAATTTTTGTCTGATGCGCAACTTCGTAGAAAAAAAAAGTTAAAACATCCTCCATATCAAATTTTTTGGGGTTCGGATTAAGAAAATAACTCATTACATTAACGACCTCACATTTAAACTGCCCAGGAGAAGGAAAAGTTAAAAGTAAAAAATTCCGTGATTACGACTTTTTACTGCTTTTAGGTCAATTTCTAATTTTTGGGAGTAGAAATTAAAGGTAAAAGGTCGTATATTGAAACAAGCAGGGGTTCGAGCCTATCCGAAAAAGGCATGTGAGGGTTACTTTTTGCGTTATTAGTTTTTTTTCTACCAATTTCATTGGTAGTAAGTTTCCGAATGGATTCGTAGCAATTTCCTGTCCTTGTAACAGACATATAACCGTAACCACATGCTACAGAGTGTCTACAGGAAGATATGCAACCTTTTAATGAAATAGATTTATACAAAAGGTTAAACATCTCTGAAACTGCTCGGCCGATTGAGCCCATCCGAAACACCAACCTTCAATATTCTAACAGCTATAATCATAAATTTCACAAATTTTCAGTTGCTATTTTTATTTACTCTTAAAAGATCGTGCGCACAAGAATGAAAAAAATTTAAAAAAGAAAAAACGGCAATCACTTGGAAATTTTATATAAAAACAGGTGTAGATATTTTGATTGGTCCAGTTAGAGGCCATCGAGACGAGTATTCTGAAAAAAAATTGAAATCGGTGCAGCAGTTTTTGAGATATTGAAGAAACTACTGGGGTGATCGGGCTGAAGCAGCGCACCAAATGTGAGCTCATATCAATCCTAGTTACAATGGGCCGAAATTTCAGATTTTTATCTACAAATTTCACCACATTTATGTGGAATTGTCCAAAAATTAATCATCAAAAACCCAAGTTGTCACAGACAATGACAACACAGGCATGACCCCAAAAATATCATTTCTTCACATTTCATAACATTTTAGTCCATTTGCAATCAAAATTAGAAAATCGGTCAAATACAAGGCTAATTTCAATAATTGTAATAATTTTCAATTTCAGACCATACAAATTAAAGAAAAAAGGCCCTATATGCGGTAAATGATCAATATGAAAATATAAGTATTATAATAAGTCTCCCCAGCATTTTCATGGAGAATTGCGGAAAACTTGAGTGGAGGTACGTTCTTTTCGGTTTAAGAAACTCAGAAAGTAGCTTTTTGGCGTTTAAGACATTTTGCTTTCAAACACGCGATATATTCTCATTCACTGACATAGAAGATATCAAGGCGAATGTTTTGAAAAAGAAATCATTGCAATCGGTTGAATAGTTTTCGAAATATTTTTAACAACGATTTAGACATAAACGGTGATTTTTTTAAACCGTTTTTTCAATAGGTTTGAAATTGGGGACGAAGTTAATCCTGTAATCTGAAAAAAAAAAAGAAATATTTTTGGATTATTTTAGCACTTTATTTCTTCGATTTTTTAAAAATTGACTACCGAGTGAATTTCACACATACACACATGGTAGTCAAACTTTGCGCTTTTACATTTCATACCATTCTACATTATTTTCAAGCAAAATTAGAAAATGGGAAAATTGAGTAATTTCAATGGCTCCATTCGGAAGCAAAAAGATTGTTTTATGAAAAGTGGTGTCAAGTGGAGCATTGACAAAAAATCAGTATCAAGTAGAGCATTGGTAGAATCAATAGCAAACAACTTGAGAAAAACTAGGTCTAGACTTCGCCCCTGAAAAAACAGTTCTAGTCAGATTTAGTAAGAAGGGTTCTGACCCTGCCCGAACGAGGATTAAAGTAGGAACTTATGAAATCACATCTAGCTCCTCCGCTAGATTTTGGAGTATTCATTTCGACCAAAAACTCAATTTTAAAGATCACATAGGCAAAATTCAGGAAAAGTGTTTCCAGTCACTTAACATTATTAAACATCTCAGACGCACATGGTGGGGAACCGACCCTGAAACACTCATTATATTGTATAAAGATTTTGTAAGATTGGTCATGGACTACGGCCTGTTTATATATTATACTAACAACAAAGCTAATAATTCTAAACTAGATAGCATTCAGAACGCTGCAATTAGATTTGCGTTAGGGTACCGCCGCTCCACGCTCACAAATGTAATCATGGGAGAATCGAAGATTACATACATCAAAGAGAGAGCTGATTTTCTTTGTAAATCTTTCGTATCAAAGGCCATGTTGAATTCATCGACATTAATAACAGGAACTATCAAATTCCTGTTTTCGATTTAAAAAATTAAGTCGGAACCAAGTGACAAAATTATAACTAAAAATATCAACGAAATACTGAATGAAAAGTAAATCATGTACACAAACCACTTCGATGTTTTCAAAAATGATTACGATGTCTCAACACTGTCCATAAAAATTAATAGAGATATTGGCCTCAGAGCCCAATCGACAGAAAATTCAAACGATGTTATAAAAGCAGATATAATCGAAGCGAACCCAGAGGCATACTGCATTTACACTGACGGAAGTAAGGATCCGAGCACTGGTCACGTTGGAGCTGGCTGCTATTGCCCTAATCTGCGGCATAGCCGAGCTGTTCAGCTTCATCATGCCAGCTCTGTCTACACGCCTGAATGTGTGGCCTTCAGTATGGCTCTCGATTTAGCTATTTCACATAAAGATCATAATTCCCTCATCCTCTCAGATACTCTGAGCTTACTCCAGAGCCTTGAATCGACAAGACTAGATACTAAAACAAATTCATTTCTACTCGATATTAAGACAAAATATGCAGAGTTTCCAAATAATAATGAATATAATAGTTCTATATCGTATTACTGGATTCCTGCTTACAGGGGAATCCAGGGGAATGAGCACGTCGACGAATTAGCAAAAAAACGCATCACATTATAATGACACCAACTTCCTAGTACCATACACAGACCTTAGAGCCATTTATAAAAATAATGAAAAACAGAATAAGATTAGAGAAATTAGATACCAGGCTGAAGTTGAAGGTAAGGGGGTAGAAGACGTCAACCAATTCGATAGAGCGTCTTTCAAGTCATGGTTCAAGGGTTCAAAACATCCAAGAGGCCTGATTTCATGGGTCAACCTAGTTAGAGCCAATCATTACCACTTGAAAGCCTCTCTAAAACGAATAAACATAATTGATGATGGTAGCTGCCCATGCGGATTTGAAAGTCAGGACATTGACCACATCCTGTGGTACTGTCCTACCCTGAACAATGAAAGAACGACACTCTTTAGAGAGCTGAACCAATATAAAATTTCTGTAAAAAATTCAATCTCCCCCTTATTGAAAACGACAAATCCAAAAACTCTCAAAATACTTCACAAATTCATTGTAAATAGTAGACTTAAAATCTGAAAATAACGATTGTAAGCAATGGAAATACTTAGATCAAGTTTATAGAACATTACGGATAGTGTAAATAAATCCTGTAGATTTGAGCACTTTAAACAATAAAATAAAAAACGTAGAACATTGAATACTTAATCCAAGCCGATGAAATCCGCTCAAAATCAGTAAATTCTTGACTTAATTCAATCTGTGATGGTAAATATCAGTTTCATGTGGCCTAGCTAGTGCGCTCGAAGAGCACGCCTCGCCTAGTCCTAGAAAAATGATATTTTGAATGTTGAACAAAATTGTCTGTGGTTCTTAAGTTATTCAGATGAAACTTTCGGAATTTGACGTGAACAGGGTCAGCAGATCAATTTCTGGGCGGCGGTTAGTTTCTGAACAATGTCAACTTCCATAAAATGTTCCTTAAATAATAAAATGAAAATTATACTAATAATTTAATCTTTCAATCATATCACTAGTGATAATCATGTGATCAATTATTTTTTCTGTTGATCGACATTTAATAAAGAAAATAAATATGGCCCAGGCGTCTAGAAAACAAGGGTTTCAGTTGCATTCAACTATTTGTAAATTTTATTATTCTTTGTTTTGTTGCTAGTTAAAACATTCTTGAAGCTATGGAAGCTATCATATTCCCATTTAGGTGAATCTTTTATTTTATGTCTTACCGCGAAACTCGAATTTCCCTTAACCGTTCAGCAATTGGCCTGTTCGCCTCACATCTTTAATTTCATCCCAGCAAACAGTACGTCGACAATTTGTCGAAATTGCCGATGTCCTGTTAAATTTTAGATGGCACTGGCAAAAATTGTTTTCTGGGATGTTGGGGGTCATTCGCGCAGATACTAAGGTATGATAGAGGAAGGTATTCTCAAGCATTGTTATGCAAAGTGTCCCGCGCGATAGTTGCAGCAGACCAGCAAGGTGGCATCTCAGTCGACCCGTTCCCCTTCTCTACTACCAGACTCGACCCGCTGTGCTTTTTGAATCCCCTTACTCCTCCGTTTCCCCTACCGTCCCCGGAGCCGTCGAACTGTCGGATGCTCAGACTAGTACATATTGGAATGTCAAGAATTCGTAAACACATGCCTTTATTTAAAAAATATAAAGTTTTCAAATGCAATTTAAAATAATGGCCATATTGTCTAGTCTTCCATTTTTTAAAAATATTCATGTTTTACTTCTTTTTCAGCATTCAATTCCATGATATTCCCATCTAAACATTGAGAATATATTTCAATATATAATAAATTATACAAAATGATAGCATTGGCAATAAAAACGAAATCAACAATTTCTATATGTAGAACGGGGCCACATTCACTAAATATACTTCCAAAAAACTAGTGAGTCTTCCACAATATACAGCGAGAAAAAAAATCTAAAAAATCCATTATTGTATTGCCCAATTACTTTCGTTTGGCGTAAGTTTTTATCACAGGCTATGTGGGGACCAGGGAGGATCCACTACCTGGTACCATATGCTGAAGTCTCTTGCGCCGCACGTGGGACAAAAATCAGTGTAATACAAGGAATTCTGTTATTCATGTTGCTTACTCTTGCTATACATTCAATTCTTCTCAAATATTTAACTCTTTATATTTATCCGAAGATTTTCTTTGAAGAATTCCAAATGCTGAATTCTTCAGTTACGAAAATACTCCATCCAAGAACTCTTCCATCCTAATATGATGCTATCAAAATTCATCAGAAGAATCTACCGATTTCTCTTGAAAATTCTATTGAATTCCTATTGAAATACTATAAGAATTCTATTGATAAATTTCATTTGTTTGTTGCACCATTTGTATAGAAGATATTTAATCGAAAAATCAATTGATTTTTTTCTCTATAAGTATTCTTGGGGATGAATTTTCTAAATTTTTTCTCTTGGATTTTATCATGAGAAACAAATAAACATACAGCGGAATGAACCTGGAAATTTTACGCCCAAAAAATTCATAAAAAAATCAAACTATTGATTTTCCTATTAGATATCTTTTGCGCAAAAAAAAAACAAATAGAATTCTAATAGGATTCTTATAGATTTATGATAGAAATTTAATAGAATTTCTTAGAGGGAGCGCTTGGGTCTTCTATTAAATTTTTTCATACGCTGCCCCTTTGATGTCCAATAATACGAATTTTCGAGTTTTCCACGTTGATCTTCATAATTTTGGGGACATGTGAATTGAATCTATGAAATATACATGAGAGTTTGGTGACAATGGGGACGGTAGGGGTATCGCGGGGTAAAGGAGAAGGGAGCAGAGAAGCGGTAGTGGGGACGGCCAAAATTGACTGCAGTGACGCCTGGTGTGTCCCGTAGAAAATACCTCGCGGGACACTTGAGAATACCTTCCTCTATCATACCTTAGCAGATACCCCTAACGGTCGGCACCATCTGCCGGCATTTTAGAAAATTATAGATTTTTCTAGAAAATTCCCGATTTTACTAACAAATTTTAGAGTTTTGTATGAAAGATATAGCCATCTGCGGATTTTTAACTTCTCGACCCAAAGGAAAGAAATTATTGTAATAAACCCCAAAATGAAATGTTGAATTTCGATGTGTTGCCACGTTTCAAGACATTTTGAGTCATCCTGAAACGGTTTGGAAGACATGTCTGTGTGTGTATGTATGTGTGTGTGCGCGCGGATGTATGCATGAAACTGAAACCCATAGCTCGAAGATGCGCGCGCGAAGATTTCTAGTTGATTCGAAATTGCAGGAATTTCAGATTAATTCTACATTGTATTCTTTGTATATTCACCATTACTTTCATAGTACTCACATGATGCTTATACTGACAGAATTTGCATAATTGGTCAACAGGCGGTCCCATGGGTAATTTATAGCCACCGTTTAGTTTTTTCATTCCGAGTGGATGGATCATTATACTTTCGCATCCAGTGCACTGATAGACCATTCCCAAGTTGCTAGTATTTTCCTTACATTTAACTTGACCAGTGTAAATCCGGACGAATACTCGAATATAAAAGTCTACGCTCACAGCGAGTAATGGGACAATGTAACGTCCATAACGCCCTGCGTGAGCTGCTATGTGTTGCAGAAGAATCCTTAGAGCCTAGAAAAAATGAAATCCAGGAAAAAGTTTCAAGTCATTAACTTTGTTGTGAAACGGTAAAACATAGTGAATTGAATTTTTACGGATAATCAGGTGAGGAGGAAATGTAGGAGGTAAGCAGAAGGGGTTTCTATTGTTTTCCAGAAAACCAATCGCTGAACAAAAAAATTTTTCCCATTCGGATTCAAAATTCAGGCAATATTAGGGAGTATCTCCGGTTAAAAATTATTTTTGGAGCTAATCAAATTTATTTGTATCTGTTCCGCGCATTGAATGGTTTTCAGATTGTTTTTTTTTTTAATAAATGAAAAAACATTGATCCATGCGAAAAAGTGGCAACATCGTCAGTAGTTTTTTTCCTTTTTCACCAGGAGCTGGTACCACTGGCTCGAGGGAGCTCCAATCACAACGCTTCATCGCTCTCTCTCAAGAGACGTTTAAATTGACCGCGCTACCCCCACCCGATCGGTACTTGGGACGTTGCTGCTCGTTTGGGCTGCGTGCGCAGAAATTTTTATTTTTCAGTACCTTTTTCGCTATTATTAATAAACAATGCTCCTAGGCCACAATCTTTTTCACTCAACAAATCATTGATCACATGTTCTAAATGTGTCTAAAGTTTCATGAGTTTGGCTGCATTTTTTTCTTGGATTTTACAGTTTTTTTGATTTCCATAAGATCACGGGTTAAATGACCACTTTTTCAAAAATTTATAATAAATTGACCATGCTCCCCAGCAGTCTGAAACTTTGTACACGCCTTTTCCATCATTTGCAGAATACCTGAAAAAAATGAAAAAAATGGCTGCTTTTTTTCGAACCCTCCCAGCTCGCCCGATTATCCTTAAGAGGAACGTGTCGTCTAGGGTAAACTGCCCCCAGTAGATGGACGCCTAAGAAAACCGCCCAGTAAATGGACGTTTATTTTTTTAGCAATTGAAAAAAAAATTGATCGGAAAAAAATCGTCACTCGGGGGTTAAGAATCACAACAGTTAGTGAAAATTCAAGGAACAATTCACATTTCAGTAATTAATTAATTAGGTGGTGCCAGATGGTATGACCGTTGTGGTCTTTTACCTACCCGTCCCAGTACCTACGCGGTACCCTAGCCTAATTCCCTACCCGCACTTGCCTCTAAGCTAACTTATATCTAACTCCACATGCACTGGGTTCGTTTTCCGGCGATGAAAAAATCTTTCATCACCGGGACTCGAACCTGCGCTACTAGGACGCTTTGGTTTATAGGGCCAGCACGCTGACGACAAGCCCAAAGACAATATTCCCAATTCACATTTCAGTATTTTTTTGCGTAATTTCATATCCAAAAGTAGCTCGTCCATCTATAGGGCAGTGTCCATCTACTGGGTACCTTACCCTATACAAAGAAATTTCCTACCATAAATTTGCCGTGGCATGTTATTCTTCATTTAATTCATATTGGAATAATTTAATAAATTCCTTAATATGTCGAAAATCGACTCGGTATAGAACAATTGCATGGTAATTCCGAAATGAAAAAAAAGTTCTGTTTCCGATTGTTTTGTCGATTTTTTTTCTTAGAAGCAGTACATGAGACCGAGCTATCATAAAATTTTCAGAGCGATACGATTTTTTTCAACGAGTCAAGATTTTTCAAAAAATTTCACTTTTTTCACTTGAATTTTGATTGTGTGAGAAAAAGGCAAAATAATTGAATTTAATCATTAGGAATCGAAGTATCGTTTTCACACATTGGAAGGGAATTAGAAAAGCTTAAAAATGAACGCAATTGATCTCAATTTATTCAATTTTTAGAGTCGCTAGGGCAAAATTAATTTTTTTTTCAATCTGAAATTACTCAAAAACATTATTTCTTTTTATTTGAAATTTTAGAGGTAACTTGGGGATATAATGACCGATGTATTCACCAAAGGAGAATAATTACTTCGCAGTCGCTCTTCGTTAAACGAATGATTTTTTTTTTCGAAAAAATCGTTTCCGGGAACAATACGTAAATGATAAAGGAAAAAAAATTATGACTAGTAATAGTTGAAAAAATGACCTATTCCAAGCCAATTCGACTTCAGAACATATAACTATCTGCCTGATCGTCACGGTGAGGGCGAGGACACTTAAAAATCCTGATTTATTTGATAAGTAATGAATTTAAGACAGATTGAATTTTCTAATCGTTTTAGAATTGTGAAAGTGTGAGTATTTGACTTTTTCAATGTTGTCGCCTCACATAAAATATTGAAACAACTTCTGTAGACAATTGTTTCGTCAACAGGGAATTCATATTATTTTTGCCAAGTATTCATTTACTTGAGAGAAGTATTTATTTTTTCAATAAGGTATTTCTTCAGTCGAGTCATTTCTAGGTAAGTCAGGTTTCAATTATGACAATCATGTCGTTCTAGAGGATGACTATGTTACACATGACCTTGGATGAACTCCCCCCAATGATTAGATCATTCTACATAATTGCGATTGCAAAGCTTTTATTGCGAGGCAAAAATAAGTCAGTAAATCGTAGAAATAAAATGAAAAAAGTGCCCGAAAATACATTGACTTTCTTAATCAAAATGATCTATTCATGCGGCAATCGATGAGTGCTCTGGAAATGTAGAAGCAAGTTCACCGAGAAATAAATTTCTATTGCTGGATGAAATGATTTCGTCAATGTGTCATTATAAAATGAGATATCGAGCCATTTTTACTTAATTTTTTCCAATTATAACAGGACAATCTTTACTCTAACTTTGAAAATAAATTAATTCTAAGGTAAATACACTATTAATAAAAATTTTTAATAGAATGTGAACACCAAATTACTAATTGAAAATAATAAAAAAATCAAATTGATTATTTTATTCGATAATTTTTACTTACAATTTCATGGCACGCTTTAGATTTCAGGGAAACTGCCCCATATTTAACAAAACAAGTCTCTGGGGAATTCCCAGCTAAGACCGCCATGTCAGTCGCTGTGACCAGCAGCAGTCCTCCATTGTCGAGACACTGGACAGCTCCATCAAGGAAAATCGATGGACAACCATAGGGATCTAAATCCACCGCATCGAAACGTGTTTTCCGATTCTGATACATGACCATCGTCGCATCTTCATGGCTCGGAGTTACCAGGTCTTCAATTTTGTTATGCTGGATATTTCTTTTAATACTCTCGACTGCTTTCGCAGATATGTCATTGGCTATTATTTGACGAACATATGGAACTTCCTTAGCGTACCTAATACTGCGAAGTCCAGTGGCCGAAAGAGCTTCTAAAATTGTGATTCCATTCTGAAGGAAGGATCCATTAAAAAAATTGAACAAAAATGGAATTAGTGCTAAAGCGATAAGAAAGAGACAGGGAATGAGTTTTAAAACAATGGATTTCAATATTTTTCACAGATAGATATCTGCTGAACGGGGTCCTCAAAATCTCGTTTACAAAATTTTCTCAAGAAACCTTGTCAATGAAAAATGTCATACCCAAGGAAAGGTTTTTATAAGTCTACTTATCGGGGCCGTTTAGTGAGCATAAAATGTTTTCGTCTTTCGCACGACGCCCGTAAAGTTCAAAGGTCGTGGGTAAAGTAAATTGAACTTTATGCGAAACGCATAGGAAATCAAACACTTTATCCCCACAACAGCTCCAAAAAAGGAAAGCGGCGGGTATTTCAAGAAATAGGATGTGTTGCACATGCGTGCGAAGAAGTGAAACTTTGCGCACTAGTAACACAATGTACTATTTCGAGATTTATTTATTCATAAAACGACTGGCTTTTCAGGTAACCACATAAAAATAAAAAATTTCATATTTAATATTGACCAAAACCACGGAGATCCTCTCCATTCCCTGCAAAGAACAATATTTTATATAATTTACATCTGAATGTAAATGACGTAAAATATCTTTTTCAGCAGAGAATAAATCTATAAGTGTTATAGATATTTGTTTTATAATGAGTTCGGAATTCTAGACTCCTCTACCGCTCTCCTCCAAAAATTCGTGATATTGGAAAAAGGGAATGATTTGAATAGCTGGATACTTTCTGATACAATGTGTTTCTTAGAAGAGAGCAATTCCACGTCAAATGCGCAATGAAAAAAATTTCATCTTTCCGATTGTTTTGGAGATTTTTTTTCTGAGAAGAAAAATATGAGTCCAAACTCTCACAAAATTTGGCGAGCGACTTGATTTTTTTTCAACCAGTTATGATTTTCCAAAAAATTTCAATTTTTCCACTTCAATTTTGATTATTTGAGAAAAAGGTGAAATAATTGAATTAAGGACCGGATGGGTTATCTTTCGAATGTTATTGAGCTTGTTTTTTCAGATTTTTTTATCTAGAAATTTCCATTCAGTTTTGTGTGACACCGAAAATCGCAAAAAATCCAGATGTATGCTTAAAAAAGTAAAAGAAAACCTAAAGTTTTGAAACAGCGTTTTTAGTTTTTATTGAGGAATGATGCAAATAATGAGAAAATTAAAAATGTAGTAACCAACAAAAAAAGAAATGTATTATTTACCATGGCAAATGGCGCCATGTCAACCGCCATTGGGGGGGGGGGGGATAAACTCTTAGGATAAACTCTTGACAACGTTGAAAAAGTCAGAAATCAACGGTTTGATAATTCCAAAATGAATAAAAAATGCAATCCGTCATAAATTCATTGATTATTAAATAAGTCAGAGTTCTGAAGTGTCCCCTCCCTTACCGCAGCGTTTAAGGGATGGTTATATGTTCCGAGTAGAGGTGTGGAATAGGCGTCATTATTCCTTTTGGTTAGGTTAGACGTAAATGACCGGTTTCTGACCGTTTTTTGACTCTGACTGAATTGTGCATGCAAAAATGACGGTCACAGTTAAGCTGCGTCAGAGACGAGCCAAAATGACCAGAAATCGTCTAAATAGTTGCAAATTAACCGTCATTTTTATTACGATAATTTTTTGGGTTATTTTTTACGCTCGATCGAAAAACTTTTCAATAGAATTGAATTATTATCATTTTTATGTTATTTATTAATCATCATTTATCATTTTATTTATTAACTATTATTAATGGCCCCGTTCTCAATGATACACTGCTGGAAAAAAATGAAATTTCATGGACAGTTGACTTGCAATTTTCAGGACAGTGCCAGTGAATCCAATTTAAGAGGGAATAGTATATTTCTAACCTAGGGAGGGAAAATAAAGGATCCTCAGCCGCCGGTGCAATTACCAGCCGAGCCGAAGGCGAGGTTGGTAAGCACGCGGCTGAGGGTCCTTTATTTTACTTCCCGTGGTTAGAACGCGATTTCCCGTCTCGGAGTAGGCGCAAAGTCAGAGTTCCCTCCCGCGAAGCGTAAAAAATAAAATTTTCGAGTAATTACAGATTGAAAAAAAAATGGTTTTGCCATAATAGTTCTAAAAATAGAATAAATTGAGTTTAGTTGCGCTCATTTTGAGGCTTTTTTAATTACCTTCAAATTTGAGAAAACGAAAATTCAATTCTTAATGAATAAATTCAATTATTGCACCTTTTTCTCAAACAATCAAAATTCAAGCGGAAAAAGTGAGATTTTTTCGAAAAATTATAACTCGCTAAAAAAATCGAATCGCTTTAAAAATTTTAGGAGTTTGGTTTTATGTACTCTTCAGAAAACCTTGCCAAGCCAATCGGAAACATGAGATTTTTTTCATTTCGAATTTGACGTGCAAGGGCTCAATATAGTTTTCATAATATGTAAACAGGAAGTCATGGATTTGATCGATAGTAAACAGATAACAATGCAGTTCTCCAATATTCACTTAAAACTAATTGTAAAGTGTCTGAAAAATTGCCAATACTGTAATTCGATTACGAATATGATATATCCAAAACATGGATCATATTTGTGAATTTTAACCTAAAAAACATCGATTAGAAATCTAAAAGCACACAAAAGCTCAGAAAGCTGTGAAGTCAATCATTAATTTCAGTTAAATTTTAAAATGATAAAAATAATTACGAAATTATCCTTTGAACGGTCACTTTAAAAATTGAGGAATATTTATAGTTTTCTTTCCAATTTAACTGCCATTTCCGTAATCCGGCCTTAGACAGAGTTTCGAAACAGGAAATGGACATTTTATTAACTAATTTACCTCATGCTTTACCCCTGCCTGATCCGACGGATTGATTTTCACTGTTTCTGTTTTGATGGCTGTGAAATTTTCATGTTTCTCCTTTGCAATTAGACTCAGAACTGCTACGCTATACGACAAAATAAGTTTTTTGTACTTTTACATTTGTTTTCGCAAGAAGCGCATTTTTGAAAGAGGTTATTAAACCTGAGATCTCTATTGAACTCCTGTACAGGATTGTAGAATACGTTTTTCTCCAGCACTAGAATCTCTGCTTTTCCCTCTTTTATTATTTTTTGGGTTTCTCCACCTTCCATTGAATAAGAAAGAAATAATGTAAGAACTGATTAAAAATTCTAATTGTTTGTGTATGAAATAACGCTTTTTGAGTCGACGTTTCAAGGTCAGACCGGAGGNACACGTAGGTAAAAAAAATCATAGAAATTCCCAGCGCTGTTGCTGGAAAACTCTATAGTTTTCCAGTGATTCTATTGAATAATTGTGCAGATTTTGTTTTTTTTTTTACTATAGTAATGTTCGATTATATATATTTATTCCCCCGTTGTTCTCCAGCGATCTACACATAATGGGATTAATTCAATAATAATAGATTAATGAATAAGATTTTTCGCAGATTATTGCGAGATTTAGATGAATGGTTTGCCTCCTTCAGTGACCATAAAAAATTGTCTCCAATCGACAATATCTCCCGATGGAATGGAACAATGTGAATGAATCAAGTATCAATTTGAATCTTTAAAAAATTAATCGAGAGTGAAAAAAAATCAGGGAATTTCACTCTGCCATTATGGAGTTATTGACGAGTGAAGTTTATTCACTGCACTCTGACATTTCTCTATTGTCTGTATTTACTGAGAAAAAAAAACGTTGTTCCTAGGAATCGATGTGCCTTTTTTCGGCAGCTGCATTTCTGGAATGCAATGAGCAAACACCCGAGTCGAATATTAGGACCTGAATTCCCCCTTGAACACCCATCATGAGTAGGAGGACCAGAATGAAGTTAGGGTGTATTTCCATTCAGAAAGCCCCCCTGGTTTCCGCCTGAACGTGTGAGTTATTTCCAAATTCCGAGGGTTCAGGAGGAAAACAGAAGGTGTGTTAAACCTATTTATCGCCTGCACCACCTAAAATGTTTTCCACTCCATCCCCCCTGGAAAGAACCAGCAAACAGATCATCCTGGCTATCAGGGTTAATTCAGGGGATTTATGATTCCTTTTCATTCGACAGGAGGAGAAGGGGGAAAAAAGTATCAGTTGAGAAGGGTTTTTACGCCTTTAGGATGACGCAGGTTCATATAAGGAGTTGTTCAGGCTGTATAGGATGAAGAAAGAAGGAAAAAATATCTCAAGGAGGTAATAGGGGCGAATAAGGTAGATATACGACTCGAGGAGGTAATAGGGGGGAATAAGGTCCAGATATTCGACTCGGGCAATGTTAAAATTAAGTCATTTTGTAAAAAATTTCCAGTGACATGATCCTGAAAATCAAAGGAAAGTCTTGAATTCAGGAATGATGTCTGTAGGTTTCAGTAATATTTTCGCGGAAATTCCGGGAACACTTATTGGGAATTTTTATCGCGTTGCCGTAATACGGAAATTTCAAGGAATGTCATCATTGCAAATTAAAAATTTCTATAAATTTCAGTCCAATTATATGTGTACATCCACGTGAAAACGGCCCATTTTGTTGCATCTAATTTCCGAGATATTCACGTTTTTCTCTCCACTCCATTCACGCCAATGTTAAATTGATTTTTTGGTCTTCTATACGGACGTCACACGGAGAAAAATGAATCGATAAAAGTCTTGCGATCGCAAGGAGTTTCCCGAAGATCCCCATTTTTCATGCACGAAGAACAATGAAGCTTTTTGGAATCTTCGGGAAATTCTATTCTATCCTACTCAAGTAGGAGCGGAGGAATGAATTTTCAAAAGCGCGGAGTAACCCCGAACGGCTCTCCGGAGGGGCTCCTCCGATTGGAAAATTCATTTCTACCCTCCTAATTACGATGAAAGAATGAAAGCAATATCTATCGATGGAGAATTATATTCTGAGTAAATTACAGCGGTTTCATTGCTTAATCTCTATTAGGAGAGGAGGAATGAATTTTCAAAGCGTGCAGTAACTCCGGACAAGTTCTTCTCATTCAAGAATTAATTTCTCCCTTCCCTAATTGAGATGAAGGAATGAAACCAAAGCCTACCGATCGAGAATTGTATTGTTAATAAATGACATCGGTTTCATTTCTTAATCTCGGCTAGGAGCGGAGGAATGAATTTTCAAAAGCGCGAAGTAACCCCGAACGGTTCTCGGGCGTTGAGTGAGCCCGGAGGGGCTCCCCCGATTGGAAAATTCATTTCTCCCCCCCCCCCTAATTGAGATGAAAGAATGACACCGATTCCGATCGATCGAAAATTGTATTTTTAATAAATGACATCGGTTTCATTTCTTAATCTCTGTTAGGAGCGGAGGAATGAATTTTTAAAAGCGCGGAGAAACCCCGAACGGCTCTCCGACGTCGAGTGAGCTCGGAGAGACTCCCCCGATTGGAAAATTTATTTCTCCCACCCTAATTGAGATGAAGGATTGAAGTCGATGCCGATCGATCGAGAATTAAATTCTCAATAAATGACAACGGTTTTATTCCTTAATCTTAAGTAGGAGCGGAGGAATGAATTTTCAAAAGCGCGGAGAACCCCCGAACGGCTCTCCGACGTCGAGTGAGCCCGGAGGGTCTCCCCTGTATGGAAGATTCATTTCTCGCCCTCCCCCCCTAATTGTGAAGAAGGAATGAAGGCAACAGCTGTCGATCGAGAATTATATTCTCAATAAATGACAGCGGGTTCATTCCCTAATCTCTATTAGGAGAGGAGAAATGAATTTTCAAAGCGCGCAGTAACTCCGGACAAGTTCTTGTCATTCAAAAATTAATTGCTCCCCTCCCTTATTGAGATGAAGGAATGAAACTAAAGCCTACCGATCGAGAATTGTATTTTTAATAGATGACATCGGTTTCATTTCTTAATCTCTGTTAGGAGCGGAGGAGTGAATTTTCAAAAGCGCGGAGTAACCTCGAACAGTTCTCCGGCGTCGAGTGAGCCCGGATGGGCTCGCCCGATTGGAAAATTCATTTCTCCCCTCCCCTAATTAAGATGAAGAAATGAAACCGAAGCCTACCGATCGAGAATTGTATTTTTAATAAATGACATCGGTTTCATTTCTTAATCTCTGTTAGGAGCGGAGGAATGAATTTTCAAAAGCGCGGAGAAACCCCGAACGGCTCTCTGACGTCGAGTGAGCTCGGAGAGACTCCCCCGATTGGAAAATTCATTTCTTCCACTTTAATTGAGATGAAGGATTGAAGTTGATGCCGATCGATCGAGAATTAAATTCTGAATAAATGACGACGGTTTCATTCCTTAATCTCAAGTAGGAGCGGAGGAATGATTTTTCGAACGCGCGGAGAAATCCCGAATGGCTCTCCAGCGTCGAGTGAGTCCGGAGGTGCTCCCCTGATTGGAAGATTCACTTCCCCCCCTCCCTAATTACGAACAGGGAATGAAAATAACATCTATCGATCGAGAATAATATTCTCAATAAATTGCGCTCGCAAAACCGCCGTCAGCGCTATGGCCAAAAATGCGGGACCGTGGAGAACTACTAACTTGTGGAGCTGCTCAGAACCCTAACCTCAAATAGTGCTCAAATGTCAAATTGTTTCAAGTACAAGCCGTGAATTAAATTTTGATCTTATAAACTACCGATTTTTATGAAAATGGCATAGAACAATTATCTCAATCATAGAAGCGGCTCCCTTCTTCTTCAAACATTGATACCTGGCTCCACTTGACATGTCTGAACTTGAGTTTTTCGGTACTTTCTCGTTTGCCGCCCCCGTTCGTATGGAATTGTTGTTGATAACGATATCGATATGTAAATATTTATTTTAAAAAACATTTTCCTGTCACATGTCTGAACTTGAGTTTTCCCGTACTTTCCTGTTTGCCGCTCCCATTCGTGGGAAATCATTGTTAATAATGATATCACTATATAAATATTTATTTTTAAAAAACATTTTCCTGACACGTCTGAACTTGAGTTTTCCGGTACTTTCTCGTCTGTCGTCCCCCTTCGTATGAAATTGTTGTTGATAACGATATCAATATATAAATATTTATTTTAAAAAGAAGGAGAGGGAGTATGTATACATGCAAAGAATTTTTGCCTGAACTTAATATTATCAGTCCTTTGATGGTTACTGCTCGTAGAAACAAACGTTGTTAATAACTAGGGGGCTTCGCCCCCTGCTCGCTTCGCTCGCTCCCCCCCAATCCAACTGTCAGCCCCCCCACCGCGTTTGACCCTGGGACACCCTCCTCCCTTCTAACCCCCCCGACCTTGGGCACCCCCTGACCACCCCCTGACTACCCACCTTCCCACGTTTAGGCGTCGCCTGAATTTTTGCGTCGCTTGAATTTTGGCGTCGCCTGAATTTTTGCGTCGCCTGAATTGTCTTAAATTTTGCCCTTATTTTTTTATTATATAGAGAGATAATGTAAAAAATTATTTATTGAAAAAAGAAAGGTTTAAGAGTGGGGGATTTATGTATATAAACGAAAAAATTCCCACACATATCATCAGTTCATCTTGTTGCTCTCCATGAAGGATAGCTTCAAACGACGGGAATTAAAGAAACGTTTAGACCTTCTCCTGAAAAACATTCAAAAAGTGAAACAAGTTATACAGTACCGAAGTGACATCAGAATACTCTGCTCCAATCTGCAGAAGACTCGAATTTATGCTTAATTATCATACCCACGTAAAAACAAAAAATCATTACGGATTTCAACAAAATCAACATTGTGGCGCAAATGAAAAATCTTCCTCTTATCAAACTGGCGGATCTGGNTTCGTGGGAAATCATTGTTAATAATGATATCACTATATAAATATTTATTTTTAAAAAACATTTTCCTGACACGTCTGAACTTGAGTTTTCCGGTACTTTCTCGTCTGTCGTCCCCCTTCGTATGAAATTGTTGTTGATAACGNCCAAGATGTTCGAGAATTTCCAAGAACATATTGAAAAGAGCTCACCAACGTTGGAATATCTAGGTGGGAAATACAACAATCTTCGCCTACATCCTGATTCAAACGTGAAAGTTGTAAATAAAGCAGATGAAGCAGATTTCAATGCGATGAATACTATTGCCTAAATGTCCACAATTGAAGGTATTCCAGTTCTGGAAACGTTAGTGATTACATTTTATGCTACCAACTCCAAGGTAANTTCGTATGAAATTGTTGTTGATAACGATATCAATATATAAATATTTATTTTAAAAAGAAGGAGAGGGAGTATGTATACATGCAAAGAATTTTTGCCTGAACTTAATATTATCAGTCCTTTGATGGTTACTGCTCGTAGAAACAAACGTTGTTAATAACTAGGGGGCTTCGCCCCCTGCTCGCTTCGCTCGCTCCCCCCCAATCCAACTGTCAGCCCCCCCACCACGTTTGACCCTGGGACACCCTCCTCCCTTCTAACCCCCCCGACCTTGGGCTTCGCTCCCTGTTCGCTTCGCTCGCCAACCCCGGGGGGCTTCGCCCCCCCCCGCTTGCTTCGCTCGCTCCCCCCAATCCAACTGTNACCACTGAGTGCTGTTCTAATAGCATCATGTGACCCATTATTCAATTTGATGGACTTCTTGGCAGTTCTGATGANGACCCTGGGACACCCTCCTCCCTTCTAACCCCCCCGACCTTGGGCTTCGCTCCCTGTTCGCTTCGCTCGCCAACCCCGGGGGGCTTCGCCCCCCCCCGCTTGCTTCGCTCGCTCCCCCCAATCCAACTGTCAGCCCCCCCACTGCGTTTGACCCTGGGACACCCTCCTCCCTTCTAATCCCCCGACCTTGGGCTTCGCCCTGCTCGCTTCGCTCGCCAACCCCGGGGGGCTTCGCCCCCCCGCTCGCTTCGCTCGCTCCCCCCCAATCCA
>NW_021680557.1:282367-286893 GCF_001412515.2 Diachasma alloeum
ATTGCCCCAATTGTGACTCGCTTTTTAGGTTTCACTCTCCTCTTCTTCTTCTTAGCCACACGTTTTTTTACTCCCATACCTGATTTTTTCTAGCCTTCATGGCAATGCCTGATTTTTTCACGTCAGTGCCTGATTTTTTCACACTCGCGCCTAATTTTCTCACACCCGTGCCTGATTTTTTCACACCCATGCCTAATTTTGTTTTAGCTTTCATAGCGTTTGTTACCAATAAAGCGGCTGCCTTTTCCCCCACACTGGCATCTGATGCTGAAACGCGTTGCCAGGCTTGCTCTGCAAGTACTTTATCAGCTTCGTGTCGTGCTGAAATATTCTGACGATTTTTTGAGTAGGCAATGTCATGCGCCTTACAAGCAGCATCGAGTGGATTAATCCCAGGATCTCCTCGAGCTAATCTTCTCGTTAATTTCGTGCCTGGTCCACAGTACTGGTAGCCTGGCAAATGCAATTCAACGAGAAGATTGTTGATGACGTGTTTCAACAATCCTTTCCCCCTTTTGCTAGCGCGCGATCTGTGCACAATCATGTCTGAAGCGGAACTAACTAATTTTTGCTATAAAACAATCAATTTATAGGTTTTTGCCGCAGTTGTCATAAAGATGGAGTTCAGTACACATCTCAGCGGTTTACCAGTCATTAATTTCGATTCAGTAACTGTGAAAGATACCAATAAACTGAAACGTCACGGCAAATTGCTACCAAATACGATCCGCGCGGTTTTCTGTGATCCATCAAATTGTGGGAAAACTAATGCCCTACTGAGTCTCATAATTCATCGTAATGGTCTCAGGTTTTCGAATATTTATGTGTATTCAAAGTCCCTCAATCAACCCAAATATCAATTTTTACAAAGTTTACTGGAACCTCTTGATGACATGAAGTATTATCCATTCTCAGACAATGAGGAAGTTGTCTCGGTAGATAATGCAAAAGAGCATTCACTGTTCATATTCGACGATGTGGCATGCGAGAAACAAAATAATATCAAGGCATATTTTTGTATGGGGAGACATAAAAATGTTGACAGTTTTTATTTGTGTCAGTCATACGCTCGCATCCCAAAACATTTGGTGCGTGACAATGTCAATTTTCTCGTATTATTTAAACAGGATGAAATGAATTTGAGACATATTTATAATGATCATGTGAACACAGATATGTCATTCGAGAAATTCAAAGAATTGTGCTCAGCCTGTTAAAAAGAANAATCAGGGAATTTCACTCTGCCATTATGGAGTTATTGACGAGTGAAGTTTATTCACTGCACTCTGACATTTCTCTATTGTCTGTATTTACTGAGAAAAAAAAACGTTGTTCCTAGGAATCGATGTGCCTTTTTTCGGCAGCTGCATTTCTGGAATGCAATGAGCAAACACCCGAGTCGAATATTAGGACCTGAATTCCCCCTTGAACACCCATCATGAGTAGGAGGACCAGAATGAAGTTAGGGTGTATTTCCATTCAGAAAGCCCCCCTGGTTTCCGCCTGAACGTGTNGCTGAATGGTGAGAAATATGATAAATATATTTCACATTTTTCTGGATCAACGTACTCTGGCATGGGGCTTTTACCTAATCTCATGGGAGCTTAGCGACTCAGCAGAGTGGACTACATTTATTGGGATGATCCAAATGAACTTGTGGATCGTCTTCGATTACTAGTGGCATCACAAAGAGCTGGAAATCCTAGTCATGATAATGACATTATATCGATTACTGAAGAACTTTGCTNGGTTCAGGAGGAAAACAGAAGGTGTGTTAAACCTATTTATCGCCTGCACCACCTAAAATGTTTTCCACTCCATCCCCCCTGGAAAGAACCAGCAAACAGATCATCCTGGCTATCAGGGTNGGACTACATTTATTGGGATGATCCAAATGAACTTGTGGATCGTCTTCGATTACTAGTGGCATCACAAAGAGCTGGAAATCCTAGTCATGATAATGACATTATATCGATTACTGAAGAACTTTGCTAGGCGGGAATTATATATTAGAGTATGCACATTGCCATCTGTTGTCATTTGCGAAATGAGTGTTGACGTGTTTGGTCGCCACTTAACGTCTGATAGTGACTGCCACAATCGAGGCCCACCTGGTGTTGGTTATAAACTAACTGCAGATGGTAATTATAATCTTCAGGATAAAAGGCTGAGTAATGTTGCAACACCAGTGGACCCGCACGATGCTGTAACTATAGAGATTCTCAATATAAAAATTAACGAATTGCAAATTGATATAAAACGCAAGTGTGCGGATGTTAATAAAAGAATTGGTAGATTAATGAGACTAGTGGAAAGAATACCGAGCGATCCCAAAAATGTCGGAGAATAAATTGAATGTTGTGACATATGATATGTCCGGAGACGTGTCAGCGTCGAAGGACACCTTTGAGAGGAAAAAGTTGATTTCGGAAAATAATAGTCTAGAATTTTTGATATTAAAGTACAGAACAGCTGACNTGTTATGTCCGGAGACGTGTCAGCGTCGAAGGACACCTTTGAGAGGAAAAAGTTGATTTCGGAAAATAATAGTCTAGAATTTTTTATATTAAAATACAGAACAGCTAACTTTATAATTAGTGTTAATATTTGAATTTTAATTTAGACGACGCTAGGTGAAGTTTATCACTCTTACCTCGATTGATGTTACTAATTTTGAGAATTGAATTAGGATAATGAAAGGATGAGGAATATTTGAAGTAAGGAAATAGTCAAATGATTCCGAGACAATTTTCATGTTCAAAAGTAATCTTCTATAATTTTGACTTTGTTGATAATTACAAAATCAAAAATTTACAATTTGAATAGTGTTCGAATTGGAAAGTTTTGAAAATTAATAAGAATGAAATATTTTATCCCTGGAAAGTTCCTTCAGAGTCTGATAGCCGATTACTTTGGATTTCGAAATGGTTGAAGATTATAAGTTTTGGAACTTACAGTTGATGATAGTTCTAGTAGTATCAATCTTTATATTTTTAATTATGGATCCTTCGGTAACACAAAGGTTTTTCTCCACCAGAATTAGAGTTTTCTCTAGCTCTATTATGGATACTTGCTATAGAGTTACTTTCACCCACTCGTTTATGATTTCACAAAGTTCGGAAAAAGTTTTGGGTGAGAATATCCACAATCACGGAAGCCTGGTTAATGAGTCCTCTTACAATGCAAGAAACACTACTATTTTCGACTTAAGGATGCCGTATCCCGGTGCAACTTCCTTTCGCTCAGCTATGAACTATATTCTATAACTACCACTCCCGATAGCCATTTTTCACGCGAGTTATGGGTAGCGGGGATCGAAAGAGACAGATCGATTTCGTCAGTAATTTCCACCAAGTCAAATTAACGCTCCGACGATTGCTTCTAGACTGACTTGTGATTCTGATTTTGGGGAGTGAATCGGTTCTTGGTGGATACACGATTCGGTTTTTGATTGGTGGAAAATAATGGCGTGATTTTCCCACTTTTCATTCCTTGAGGGAATTGACCTGTCGAGTCAGTAATTTTGGAAGCGCTGGGTTTGGCAGGTGGAGTTCATTGCCCGGAAAGTGTCGCTCTGTTGCAATAAAGAGTGCACTTGTTTTCCGATTTTGCGAATTTAGCATTCCGCATTGACGATGGTTTGGAGTATTGAGAATAAAAATCAAATCACAATTAATACTCATTTTATGAATATTTTTGGATATTACACATAATTACATCGTCCGGCACGAAGAAATTATCCTCGGCGACGAGTCAACATTCGTGATCTGGATGAAACATGGCAGGCAGATTTGGTAGATATGACGGCTTACGCAAAGAGTAATAATGGAAATAGATTTTTACTGACTGTAATTGATAATTTTTCCATGCAAGCGTGGGCTGAGCCGATAAAAAGAAAAAATGCTCAGGATGTGACGAGAGCTATGAGTTCCATTCTCCAACGGGGGCGTTTGCCGAAACATTTGCATGTTGATGGTGGAAAAGAATTCTACAATTCTGAATTTCAAGCATTAATGAAAGAATATAATATCAATTTATATTCCACATTCAGTAATTTGAAGACGTCCATATGTGAACGATTCAATCGAACATTGAAGAGTAAAATGTGGCTACAGCTCAGTTTGCGTGGAAATTACAAGTGGATTGATATGTTACCGGAGCTCATACATGAATATAACCATAGAAAACATCGAAATATTGGTATGAGGCCTGCTGATGTAACAGCAGAAAATGCAAAAAAATTACGCTTTACTTACGCCGACTTTCGTGTGAACAGTAGAAGACCGAAATTTCGCGTGGGTGATAAAGTTCGTATAAGCAAAGCAAAACATGTTTTTGAGAAAGGATATACCCCCAATTGGACTACTGAAATATTCACTATTCGAGAAATTAATAACACCAATCCGATCACATATAAGCTAAAGGATTATAAAAATGAATTAATTAGTGGCAGTTTCTATGAGGAAGAATTACTGAAGACGAAACATCCAGATGTATATCTCGTAGAAAAAGTTTTGAAAAAAAAT
>NW_021680557.1:288379-288591 GCF_001412515.2 Diachasma alloeum
TATTGTGTTACAAGTCCTCGCGGTGGCACTCTGTCAGGCTGTGGATTTCATCAACACGGGAATTCATAGTCAAAGCGGGTTGCATTATGAAGTGGCAGGCAGAGTGCGTTTCACCACTGCAGAGTGGCGTCTTGCAGCTTATATTGACTTGAGAAAATTCATTTCTCAAAGACCGTTTGTGACAAGAGAAATGTTGGAAAACATGAATCAAA
>NW_021680557.1:288833-290564 GCF_001412515.2 Diachasma alloeum
TCTCAAAGACCATTTGTGACACGAGAAATGCTGGAAAACATGAATCGAACATGTAAATACTATGCTGAGGATGAAAAATGTGTGACCGTTCTTCAAGCGGAAAATCTGTTGATGAAAGAGGAGAATGTGGAAAAATATATCAATCAATTCCTCTTTTTCATGAATGAATCAATGAGTGATAAGAAATATGTACCCTCAGGATTTCTGGGGATAATTTCAGAGACATTTTTCCATTCCTTGAATGAAACTCAACACGATTATGGTCGGATAATGAATAAAACAGTTGATAATTCTCGACCACATATAATTCAAACAGGATTGCATCATCTGCATGATGAACTCGATGAAATGAAAAATCGAACAGCAGCAAGTCTCACAGCTCTTCATGATGCTATCAAGTTAATTGAGGACTTCGCCAAGAACGGAACTTTTTATGGACAACAGTATCATACTATGATGAATCGAATGAGGGATTGGTCTGATCATTTGATAATGGAGTTGGATAATTATCAATATACTTTGCAGACAATCATCGACGCTGTATATTTAGCGAAGGCGGGTGTGATTCACCCAGAATTATTTACATACGAGATACTTGAGAATGCTGTCAATCATTTTATTACAACAAATCAGGAACGATGACTGGTTTTTCCTCTGTCGAGTGAACAATTGCACTCCGAGAAATTAATGAAAATTTCCAAGACAAATGTTGGTTTTGAGGAGGGAAAATTAATAGTGGTATTGGACATTCCTCTTTTAAAGTCAGCGGTTTACTACCTGTACAAAATGTATCCATATCCTACAGCTCAAGTGTTCGGCCACCGCCAAGGATCAGCGTACATTCAACCTAGGGGTGACTACCTGCTGCTTAGTCAATATCATTATACCCTAGCACGCTCCGAGGACATTGCCAGATGCCTGTCTGTGGATAATCATCAGTATATTTGTAAACTAAAGTATCCATTCTACGATGCCACTTATGAACCGATTTGTGAGGCTGCAATGTTTATGACTGGAAGAAAACTGTCCCCACTTGCTAATTGTAGTATCAAACTGAGTTCCACCTTTGCGTCATATTGGAAGCAAACAGAAAAGGGCTGGCTATACTCAGTGCCCGAGAGAGAGGAGGTGAATTTTTCATGTGGAGGAGAGTGGAGAGATGCAATGAATATCTCAGGCACAGGAATTCTTCAAGTTAAGGCAGGATGTGAGGCTTATACATCATATGCAACGATGATTGGCTATCAACAATATTAGAAATATCAGCGGAATATATCACTGCTAGAAATCTCAATAGTTACTCAGATGGTGCAATAATATGTTGAATATCTCCCATAATATTATGTGCAACTAGATGAGTTTTTATATGAGTGTAAAAAAGATGAGCAATCATCCGTCACAATATTATTTTTTGCCGCAGCAGTGGGAACGTTTTTTCTTTGGCTTATAGCATTATTGTTGTTGTTGTTCCGAGTAACAAAAGAAGATGAAACTGGTAGCATAGTCGTTGGGTGGATTAAAGAGACACATGTATGAGGCATTTTATTGAATAAAGGAACTTTTTTTTTTAACAAACTATTTTTTTATTTCTCCCATCCATCATCCTTTTACAAATTATTTACTATATTATTATTCTTAAATCCGTAAGGCGAAGTATCTGTCCTATTTGGCAGGAGAATGCGCTTATCATCATGCCAACTCAGAGCTAGTTTAGTTTGATTGATCGTGAAC
>NW_021680557.1:290688-291189 GCF_001412515.2 Diachasma alloeum
TTTTTTACAAATTATTTACAATATTATTATTCTTAAAACCATAAGGCAAAGTATCTGTCGTATTTGGCAGGAGAATGCGCTTATCATCATGCCAACTCAGAGCTAGTTTAGTTTGATTGATCGTGAACACATCGTGTTTGATCGATCTCTTCATATTTTGTGACATCCGCACATTTTTATGTTGGTTCAAACAGACGTTATAGTCT
Organism: Diachasma alloeum; assembly: GCF_001412515.2. Classification (NCBI taxonomy): domain Eukaryota; kingdom Metazoa; phylum Arthropoda; class Insecta; order Hymenoptera; family Braconidae; genus Diachasma; species Diachasma alloeum. Next base: position 290,895 of record NW_021680557.1, read on the forward strand.
TCAAATGTGATACGTTTCAATGCTGATTTTTTCACTCCTTTGGCCCACGATTTTTCTCGATCTTCACCGGACACTTTCAAACTATACATTTTTGCTCGGAGCCCCACGAACTCAGTCATAATCTTGCCATGATTTTCGTCTTTCATTACACTTAATTTCTTCTTATTCTTTAGAGGTATATTATATACATTATTTATTGGATAATCAGACGTGTCGAATTTATCAATATCATTTTTCATAATTTGATGAATATCCTCTACTCTGAAATGATAAATAAGACTATCCGTGTCTGTGT
>NW_021680557.1:292696-296914 GCF_001412515.2 Diachasma alloeum
TCGGTCAAAATTTATGGTTACGGATCCACTTAGAATTCACCCCTGAATCGATTTATGTTTACCTGTAAAAACAAAATTTTCATTTCCACGAGGGATATTCCGGAAAACGGGTGACTACCCTCCCCCTATTGAATGAAAAATAACCGTCCCCCTATGAACTGATCCGGCAGGCAGCGGGCCTGCGACTGCTGCAAGGATCCCGACTCAACCGACTCAACCGAAGTCGTCAATGGCGCCATCTCGCAGAATCCCCCCCACCTATCGTTGTAGTGACATTTCACTGACCCCTAACATTTATCATTAATTAGGGGGAAATACGCCATTAATTAGTGCCAGCGGTCATTAATTGTTAATGAATTAATATTCAAATTATATTTACAAGATATTTTGGCACTTTCCCTGGGTTTTTTGCCCAAAAATCGACATCTACGCACATCTACGGAACATCTACGGAACATCTACGCTATTCCGTAGAAGGTAAATCGCCAGGGAATCTTTATCGGAAATGTGTTCATCATTCAGTCGAGAATAAAACTCTTTTTTCTGTGGTAATTGTTGTACACTTAATTTCTCCCATGTATCCAATTATTCGTATGGGAAAACTCTTTTGCGTACAACCAGTTCGAATTGTCGTTTTTGAGGGTAATGACTGGCTGTGATTATTTTTTTTTCATCTTCTAAATATGAAGAAAGTTTATCGATACTGCTTGCCATAAAACGAAATGAGTCAATGAATCTCAAGTGGACTCTTATTGATTTGACTGATTTGGTAAAAGAAATGTATTTCTCTTTGTTAATTGGGAGTATTGTCACAGAGCCCTCGAACTGTCTCGCAAGGGACTTAATGAAAAAGTGCGAGTCATAACCTGACAAATTGTGGAAAACCACAGGGATTACACATGATTCTGTGTAATTTAGGTTACAACCGGGATGAGCTGCTCCGCGATATTTTCCCGTGAAGTGGCAATGGTCCCGATGTTTCACTGCTTTTTCGGTGAATGCCCTGCCACAAATATGACATGTTTTGGCTGCATTATAGGCTCGCTCCATCTCGACAGTCAAGTTCATGGGCTTATTTCTCTATAATTCAGCATCAACTTTTATAGCTCAAATACGTAGCTGCTCAATAAACCACTCTACACAGTCTTTTCCACGATAAATAGAGAGTTCCGATTTTGAGTTATCATAGCTACATTTCACATAAAATGCAACAATGAATGGTACATGATTTTGGTATATTTTGGTATTTACATCATTGTCATCGGACACTTTTTCCAATAAACACTCAGTATCAGCGTATACAACAAATGGAACAGTCAGTTGATTTTTGAAATTTTGCAATTTTAAATATTTTTCACCACGATGAGGAAAAATCCTTCGACACTTATTGATCGATATACAATCGATCCTATGATTAGTGTAGGCCTCTTTTTTGAAAAAGTGACACAAACACCTGTCACATATGAGTGTTTTGTGTTCAGCTTTTGAAATTTGCACACCAACTAAACGAGACAAATTTGAGATTCATGTATAGTGATGAATTCTTTCCTGTTCACCATCGAGGATGTCGTCTTTTTCAATCATGAGAAGGTGAATTGTTCTTTCTTCCTCTTGCAGTGTGGCTGGAAGATTTTTGCTCAAATAAAGGGGCACAACCCATTTTTTCTCTGATTCTTCGTCACTGTCGATTCCATATACATTAATCGACAATTCGTTCATTTTCTCGAACTTGGGAATGTCTTTTAATGCCATGGGGTAATTGAAGTTACCAAATCTTTTCATGATAGTACTGAAAGAGGGATATGAGTTTGCTCGTTGCTTATTTCGAACGTTACAGCGAGCGGCCATAATGGACCATAAGAAGCAGTAGGCATCGTCTTTATTTTGAACGTTCACGACAGCATGTTTCTTTTTAATCCATTCAGGTAGTTCAACGAAGCTAGATCCTCCGCGCAATGGATTATATTTATTTATGTTCATTTCTAAATTAATGACGTCAACTAATCTCCAGCCTGAGTCTCTTTCCTGGAACTCATCCGCTTTCACAAGAAGTTTTTCTCTTATGTGTTCATCGAACCACTGCCTAATATCAGTTGAATCAAGAATTATTCCATTCTTGGTACTGAAATAGTTTTCTTCTTCAATGAGATGTTCATCTCTATTAATTTCATATTTACACGTTAACACTACATTCACATTCAAACTTCCTTCTTGTTTCAATGTATTTTTCAAACGTACACAGAGCATTCGTCTAGCATCATCTAAAAATTTGGGTATGTCTGGATTTTTCACGTTAATAATCACTCCTGTTCTCATACGGCCCTCAAGAACACTTTGTAAGTCCTCCCATCGGACTCTATCGGTTAAATTACCCCTTAAGTCTCCTTCTATCACTTCCTAGTTTCTGAACCTTACGTAGAACGATTTCAGTCGTCCTAACATGTGAGTTAAACCTCTTTTCTCACTATGACTCGCACTCCTCTTCAATAATGCATTAATTTCTTTCGAATGTCCTCTGATGTGATCAAGCCATTATTGAATTTCCCTGGGTCCTCTATTCGTTTTCACTATTTCATGTGCATCCTCCAATGACCTCAATAATCTTGTACACGCGTTACGATCCATGTCGTTCATTCTAAAGACACTAAAGAACTGGCGGAAAATCAAGGTGAAATTTGTTTATATAGATACATATGTGAGTGTGCCTACGCTTGTACACTCAGTAAACTCATACGTAATTGGTTGAAAAAGAATTATGTGACTCATGGAAAATTATTAACAAAATAGCAACATTTTTTGTTCGTGGGGAAAAAAAATTGCTGAAAAATGTCCTGGATAACATTTACTCGTTGCGGTGCGATAAGACATCAAAGGGTCCGAAAACTCTGCTCCAGTTGGTCAAACATCATGGTCTTAGGGTTGTGAGTACAACGTGCGTTCCCAGGTAAACCAAAAAAGTCTATGTAAATAAAAGATTGCGTTCGGACCTCTCCCAATCCATTTCCATTCTTATCAGTTTGCTGCAGATGGAGATTTTTCGGAAACTCCTCCTACTACAACGTGTAAAATTTGTCGAGGACTATGCCAAATTGGTGGGGGTACCCAAGTTTTTGAATGACTGATCCTCTGCCTTTGCAGATATATATAATCCCTCCCCTTCTTTTCAAAATAAATATCTATATATTGATATCGTTATCAACAACAATTTCACACGAATGGGAGCGGCAAACAGGAAAGTACCGGAAAACTCAAGTTCAGACATGTGACAGGAAAATTTTTTTTAAAATAAATATTTACATATTGATATCGTTATCAACAACAATTTCATACGAAGGGGGGGGGGCGGCAAACGAGAAAGTACCGGAAAACACAAGTTCAGACATGTCAAGTGGAGCCAGGTGTCAATGTTTGAAGAAGAAGAGGAGCCTCTTCTATGATTTCTACAGCTGCGAATTAACTAACCCTTCCACTCACCCCCTCGCTGGCTGGATTGAATAGGTCACCGAGAAGGTCCTTTGTAACGCAAAACCGCGAATTAAATAGATTAACCAGCGAATTAAATAATTCTTTCATCACTTCGAGGGAAAAAATCGCGAATTAATTAATCAAACCGCGAATTAAATAGATTAACCAGCGAATTAAATAATTCTTTCATCACTTCGAGGGAAAAAATCGCGAATTAATTAATCAAACCGCGAATTAAATAGATTAACCAGCGAATTAAATAATTCTTTCATCACTTCGAGGGAAAAAATCGCGAATTAATTAATCAAACCGCGAATTAAACCGCAATTAATCAACCACCCACCCACAAACTTTCATCTGACCGCCCTACTGAGCCCCAACGACCAGGTCGACGCCAAAAACGTTGTGCCAGAATCGGCATTATATAACTACTAACCCGAATCGCTAAGCACCAATCCCATACTCTAACCACACAGCCACGGCCGTCGGTAACTATAATTATATTTTACTGAAAAGAATTATTATTATTTCAAATAATTGATTTTTCAGTTTGATAATTATTACATTTTATTATTATTATTATTTTTCCCTCGTGAATGAGATCGCTGGATGACCCTCGAGGTTTCCGACTTCACCTCGAAGACCACCCAGCAAGCTAAGCGATACAAACAAGTCTTAATCGCTCAGCAGTAGCGCTCCCTCCCACCAGAGGGTGAGCACTACTGCAGTCCAGAATCATGATGCCTAAGTAGT
>NW_021680558.1:0-201 GCF_001412515.2 Diachasma alloeum
ACTAAGACTGAGACGAGACGAAAATACGAATATCGTGGGAGTGGGAAATCGAATAAAAAATGCTGACGCCACGATTATATACATCGGCAGAAATCATCACATTTCGTTTATTATTATTCGTCATTCGTTTGCTACATACCCATATGGCACGGTCCTATATACATTTCTACATTGCCTTTTAGTGCTACAAACAGAAGTCAT
>NW_021680558.1:249-4998 GCF_001412515.2 Diachasma alloeum
TGCGTCTGATAGCATCGTATGACAAGACTATCGGACCCTCCCTTTTGCGTGTCACCATTTCTCTGACAGCTTGATAATTGATATGTTGACTGTTATTGAAGTTTAATGTGATATCTTTAACCTTACACACTTCTTTTGTCTCATTATTACTTGTTTGAACTAGGTACGCATAGAATTTGGGGCCCCCCTGATACAAAAGACTTGATATAAGTACCCTCCCCGTAACCTTCCAGCTCATTTGTCGAATCACCGGGAAATTTACCGCATTCTGGTTCCCACTCACCGTCTTTTGATACAAATATAATGGAATCTGTATCACAATATAGAACCCTCTCTTGAAGTCTCTCTAAGTAACTGTACAGTTTGAGACGAGCCTGTGCTGTTGTGTAGGCCGCAATAACAACGTTAGCTGTGGATGTCGGTAGAAGCGCCTCATTTTCATATACAAAATTTACGTACATCATTTTTTCGTTGACGGGAAGCAATCCTGTGATTACCCTTTCAGGGTTATTCATCATTTCTAATAATCTTTGCCTTATCGCAACTATTTCAGTTTGCGGTAAGTTTTCTCTCTGCCCAAATTTAACCCAAAATGCATTAAGAATCATTTTCGCTAAGGCTCTATACCCTGGATTACACTCTATCTTATGTTTCTCGAGTAAGATGCCTTCCTTCGCAAAATATTCTTGTATATAAGCATCTTTATCTTCATCTGTTGAACAACCCTGCGGGTAGTCGGAGGCTTCTTGTTTTTCTTTTAAGAAAGTGTCTACATATTTGTTGAATAACCCGTCTATATTACTTTCCCGGTTGTATTGAATGATCTTGTATTGATAAATTTCAAATATTTTTACGATTCGATAACCGTTTTCAATGGCCTTTCGCAATTCGTCTACAACCCATGTACCTGTAAACTCGCGATCTTCGTCGTCTTGGTGATTACAAATATCCTGATTCAATGTTTCACAACATGAACGACATAACGGAAACATTAAACGCCCATGAGCACGTATTGGAAGCACAGGGAGATATAAATCAGACGGAGCGACAACGGTGCATTTTACAAGGCCCTCCACATTATCAAGATTATTATCACGACCTATCAACACTTGGCACTCGTCGTCTACGTAAACTTGGGGGTGTCCTATTGGGTATTTACCAGTTTTGTTGACAAAAGGGTACAGAGATGTAACATCAAGATATTTGATCTTTTCTGTATTTGCGATATCGTAGAGGGTGACATAATTTTCCGTACGGCCGCCAAAGAAAGCATCACGAGGATTCAATTCTGCATTTTTCATTAAAGGGTGATTGTTTACAAAATCGCGGTCTTGTACGGTATTTTTTAATTGATCATCGAACGTGCACTCCCACATTTCTATCAAAGTGTACCCGAGACGGCGAATCTTATTAGCTGTCAGCATGGTACTTTCATACCGGGTGTCAAGTGAGTCTCCTGCACGTAACTCCCTATGTCTGTTTATTTTATAACACGTCGTGCACCCGTGCCAAAAACATCCGTAAAATTGGAAGACACACTTCTGCTGATTTTCATTCTCGCAATAGCCATCGATCATAATACCGCATGGCAATCGGTATTCTTTAGCGTTACCTGCATGGATAATACGGTTTCCGGAATGTCTTTGCTGCAACAATAACCACGATATAGCTTTCTTTGACTGTGTAGTTGTGTATCTGTACGTACCGCCCAACGGTAAAATTCCGATTGTATCAGACTGCATAAAATTAGTTCTATAAACTTTAGAACAGATCGACGCAATCGTACTACATTGGGTGAACGGACAAATACCTGTCTTTTTTAGCAGCATTTCACGAAAAATGATACATGCCCGTCTCAGAATGGTAACATCCATTCGACAGTAAAATTCTAGCTCGTGTTTGAAATTGAAAACGTAATTCTCGTTTAATTTTTCGTTGTGCCATTCCAACAATTTGTCGCGGTCTTTCTTGAACATGGTGTCGGGAGAAAAATAACTCAAGTCTGGTAACGGTCCTACGTAATCAATATTTTCAGGCACATTGAAGAAGTGCGGAAAATACCCTTTGGCTATATCATTATCAAAACCGAATGATTTGGGTAACGCTGACAACGGCATGTGAAAGTAATTCAAGCTATCCAGAAAAATTATGTTACCAACACGCATTTGCATTATTTTTGTACCGTTTAAAATAACGCTCGGGAGTCGTGTTCTTTTGATGTTGACTAGATAACGTAAAACAAATTGTGCATCGAAGCTACGCGCGTTGTGCGCAATACAAATTACTTTGTCAGTGGAACGATACTTGGCAAATGCAATATCCACTAACCCGGCAACTGCCGTGTCTTTATTCTGAAACACATACTCGCGCTTCCCGCAGCTACGGCAATTTTTATCTAAGTTATTGTCGTGACAACACTGTGTACATACTTTTTGTACTACGGCAAAACTAGGGATGTGCAATTTTGTATCAGCATCACCACGGACAGTGACATTCTGTTGTGTCTCAAAATCGTAAAATATGAAAATCGTTCGTTGCTGCTTATGCGTCTTCAGTGGTGGCATATAGCAATGGTGATTTATTTCACGGTTACACCCGCACGCTCGACAGAATACTATACCGCACTCATGTTTTTTGTTTTGTTTCCCTAGTCGAATCACTCTGAAACATAGTTGACATACTTTAAGGGAATCACAGACACTCATGTCTGAATTTTTACCTTTTAATTTTCCCGATCCCTTCTCCAAATGTCTTTCAAGACATTGCTGATTAAAAAACCATCGGTTACAGACATTGCAAACTATACGCTGCAGGCTTTGACAGATCGTCTCACCCTTGCACCTAGGACATTTCCCAGGGCATCGGTGCTCAATGTTATCTGTGAATGTTCTGTTACACACCTCACAGAAACCGCGGCCTGCAATAGCTCCTTGTAAGTTGAGAATCGGTTGGAAATGGTTTGTGCGTTCGTAATATAAAATGAATAAAGTATGTTTAACCTCCCCATATCTTTCTTTAACCCTCTGACGACCATCAAAGACAGGCAAACCGCCTTTGCCAAAAGTTAAAAATTCATAGACTACGATGGCTGTCTTTCGTTGAAGATAGTAATTTTGAAATGCATGGAGTTCTGTGATTCCACTACCGTTTTGGGGGATCGTGGCACCGCTAAGTTGCATTAATTTCACTGCCTCTTTCCGCTGAGTATCACGAGTCTTATTAATGATTGCTTTCCATCGCCTCTGTACATCACCCGTTCGAATTTCTCCACGTTCAGCATGGAGCTGAGCAACAACTAGAGAACGCGGTAAGCAAAGATTATCAATGTTCGAAATAGTTAGGATAGATCGTTTGAAAATGTCTTCGTGCGTGAGTTTTTTTTGCCCTGAACCTTCAACACCACTGACTATTGCCGCTGTAACCACAATATTATCTGACGTGGTTAGTCCGCCTGTACTCTGTGAAATACCTTTGACGATGGTCCACAAATCATTAGCACTACAATTACGTGCATCGCGAAAACGTGACCAGACAGGACCGTGATTTAATCTATCGAAATTGATTGAAAACCCGACGTGATCGTGAGGTTGACATGTCGCAGTTACATGAGTTGTTATATCACGAAAGGCCCCTTCTACCCACTCTATCATGTTTGTGTTAGCAGGAGGGTCCAATATCTTAATAACACATTCCTTACCTTTCATCTTAAAATTATGGTATTTTTTACATGACTCAGCGATTATTTCGAAACGGCGTCCTGGGGGATGGATATCCTCGTGAGGGTCTGATTCCTCCTTGTTTTCTCCATTTTGACGTTGGGTCACTGTCGCAGATCTCGTCATAGCTCCTCCTATTTGGCACCCTACAAGAACCACAAGTAGTAAAGTTAATTCGAATAATTGTAATGTATAATATCTCACCTTTGATTAATTTAATATGTTCATTCTTCCTCTTTCTCATAAGTATAGTAATGATATCCAGAAATGTCTAGAAATAATATCCAAACAATTGTGCGCGTGAGTAAATGGAAACTACACGATTGGCAATAATCTATGAAACGAAAATTCATCATCATACCACTAATGTTTTGTTCTTCTTCATTATTATCCTCTCGCAGCCCACGGATAGCTGAAAAGTTCTCCAAGTTGACTTGACAGCGACGTAGCATCCTTGCCTCTTCCTCCTCAATACCGTCGATGCATAAGTCCTCATCGCTATCTGAAGAGTAACATGAAGCGCATTCATACACTTCTGTAGGGTCTGTCTCCGGTATTCGTGCTCGTCTGATCATGTCGTACCGTGCTTCTCTTCTTCTTCTCAATTCCAATCTTCTTTCTAGTGCAACTCTGTGAGATATCCATGAATCATCTTCACTATCCGTGTCACAACATTGTTGCATGCCAGAAGGCCCTGGCTGTGGTGAGTGTGAGCGAGAATTAACAAGAGGTGTCGCGTACCTTTTCCGTTTTATTGGACCTGCGAACAGTGTATGCTCAGCAAGGCGTTTTTGGTGTTGACCGATGACCTGATCATCTTCGTTATCATCTGAAGATGACGAGTCTTCGAGACCGTGTTGTTCCTTTATTCCTAAGTAGAGAGCATGTAAGAATTGTATGGTATCCGTCAGGAGATGGACAAATAAACGAAACACAATTCTTACGTGTGGAATGCGCGAAAAATAATGATAAACACTGGGCATCTCGTTTGTGGGAAAACTGAAGAGCACACGTGACCACCCGCAAAATTGTT
>NW_021680558.1:5106-7993 GCF_001412515.2 Diachasma alloeum
GGTGTATGACAAACTATCCGCTCTAATATCCTGTTCAATGTTGCATGAGATAAACTATCCCAAAATTTCATTCGTTGATCAAAAAAAAATTCCTGATATGGCGGCACTCTGTCACAAATGAACTCAGTCAGCTGTGTTAAGAAATACAGATACCGCCTATTTTTTCGATAATCTTCGTGCTCCATTGTGCCCGTTTCGTATGATGCTCTCTTTCAGACGTAAAGACTACGAGTGACGAATTCAAACGGGTATCCGCAGAAATATAAGGCTTCGAAAGAGTTGCAATAGCATATCAGTTTTCTAAATATGTCCTTCGGATCAAACATAAAACTGCAACTTTTAGAACACGTGATGCATGGATCAGCAATTGAAAACCGTCAAAAATCACAACCGGTGATTCACGGATAGAGTTACACGCTTGTGCCTTCTTATGATTCATCAGCTGTCAGTTTTGTAAATTTCTCTTAGGACAAAGACAAACCATCAAAACTGCAAATTTTATACCACGTGATGCATCGATCAGCAACTCGGAGACGATAAAAAAAAAGTCATGATAGGGTTACACTCACGTGTCTTTTGTGATGACTCAACGCCAACACCCGCAAAATTTTAAGGAATCAATCTGGGTGAAGCAGCCACTACTATAGGCTGATCTCCTAATTGCAACTACATGATGTGTAGAACCGTGGGGGAGAGGGTAATAAGTGTGAATAGTATATATTTGAGGAATTCCCAAGAATTATCAGTACCCCGCCAACAGTTGTTGTGTATCCGTGGCTAAGTTTCCTGCGAGATTTGGAGAAATAGAGGTATGTAATTAATTTGCAAGTTTCGTTCATAAGATTGGTTCCATTTTATGATATCAATTTGTGTTCATTTTTCATTACAAAAGATCTTTTTGAAAAAATGGCTGAGAGAAGTATCAACAAAATTGCCCGATGCGAGACTCTCCCCGTTAAAAGGATTGATGATCTAACTCTGGGTGTGGATTATCAGATTACTGCATTCAAAAATGTCAACAGCAAATATGGTAGAAGAATCGTAGCTACTCGGAGTGCTGAGCATGACGGTTTCCTCCCCGCACGTGTGTCTGCAGCACTTTTGGACGATCACGCAGAATACATCTATCATAAGACATTGCTTGTAGAGGGTCGTTTATCTATACGTTTTCTGGAGGGTCCGTATCACCCATGCGAATTCATATATAAAGAAATGTAATTATATATACGTCATCCATAAAAACTGATTCTGTAATCAATGGGTATATATATGAAGAAAAATGTTTTTGCCTGTAGTATATTCACTATCCAAACCTCCCATGCGTCCTCTCAGCGTCTTCATTACATTTGTCGTGGGTGATGATGCATAGGTATATCACTCTTTTCTGTTTACGTGGATTGAAAGATAGAGAAAACAATTGACACGTTTTTGCTGACACCTCAAATTTGAGGAACTCGTGATACTAAGAGACGTCTTCGCGTAGGTCGGCCATTTAGACGTTCATCAGATTCGGTGGTATACTGTTCTCTGCCTGTCACTTTTTTTTTTGATGGATTTGGGGACAACACGGAGATCTTTGAGGCTACGAGAAGAGGAAGGTGTGTGGTTGAGCAATGCGAGGCTAACTCAACGACAAAAAAGTGGAATTTTCGGTTTAATAACGAGGAGGCACCTATTGAAGTGGTAGTGGAGGAACTTGAAAGAGCCCCGAACAGCGGTCGTGAACACATATTACGTGTAACGAAACACTATTCGATACGAAAGGCAGGTTTAAAGGCTTTGATTCGGGAGTTAAGACGTGATATAAGGGACAATATAGGGTAATTGTTCCCATAGCACCCTTGAAAAATGCGTGTGATTGGCAAAAATTTCCAATACCCGCGTGGCTGTGCGTTCATGCTCCATAGCTACAGTGAAATTGGACAAAGAAGGCTGAATACCGTCGCGCATGATAACGGGCCGTGGGGTAATACCGGAGAAGCATATGAAATCGAGTATTATGACGGTGACGTCATACGTGAAGGGGTAGATGGTGAGGTTCAAAGTTTGGAGAGAAATCCGTGAAAGTGATTCATGATTGTACGTTTCTTTTGGAGATGAATGTCCTATTGATTTGCCCTGTGTGAAATCATCCTGAATTTCTTTAACACGCCTAACCAAGCAACAGATGCTTGACTTCAAACTGCCAAAATTGAGGTGGTGTGCACCAAGGGAAAGGTCTGCGTCATGCGTCAGCGGTCTGGAAGAGGAGCTAGAGAGGAAGCGTACATTCTCACCACCCCGTTTGAAGAGGGTGTGGCCGGGGACACCTGAGGATGCAGCGAAGAGGAGGCGCGGCAGGCCTCGAAAAATGCCCAAGCTCTCTCCGTGTCACAATAGTTACTAATTATAATGTATATGATTTTATTTTTAGACTGTAATAATTTGTTCTGTGTATTTATATACAGGGTGTCCCAGGTCAACGAGTTTTCCTTTGACAGGGGGGTAGGGGATGGAATTTGAAACAGAAAGTTCCTTTGCCATTTTTCAATCAAATGAATAAATTATGAGTTATGAACAATTTAAGTTGACCAATCACGAGCGCGCTACAGCGGTAAGTCAGGGACGGCGTCGGGCGCACATGTGTATGTGCCCGAAATTGAATTTCATTATGAAACGTTATTTTTTTTTTATAAACACCTATCTGTGCATGGGGGCTATCCAAAACTCGAAGAAAAAAGTTCAAAAGTCGAACAGTCGATTTTTCACGAATTAATCAAGTGCCATTGTTAATGCAATTACTTTTTTAGACGGATTTTCTCGTTATTTTTTTTTATACCCTCAAAGTATTTTCAAGGGGCTATCCAAAACTCGAAGAAAAAAGTTGAAAATTCCAACAGTCGATTTT
>NW_021680558.1:13028-13473 GCF_001412515.2 Diachasma alloeum
AAAATCGACTGTTGGAATTTTCAACTTTTTTCTTCGAGTTTTGGATAGCCCCTTGAAAATACTTTGAGGGTATAAAAAAAAATAACGAGAAAATCCGTCTAAAAAAGTAATTGCATTAACAATGGCACTTGATTAATTCGTGAAAAATCGACTGTTCGACTTTTGAACTTTTTTCTTCGAGTTTTGGATAGCCCCCATGCACAGATAGGTGTTCATAAAAAAAAAATAACGTTTCATAATGAAATTCAATTTCGGGCACATACACATGTGCGCCCGACGCCGTCCCTGACTTACCGCTGTAGCGCGCTCGTGATTGGTCAACTTAAATTGTTCATAACTCATAATTTATCCATTTGATTGAAAAATGGCAAAGGAACTTTCTGTTTCAAATTCCATCCCCTACCCCCCTGTCAAAGGAAAACTCGTTGACCTGGGACACGCTGTA
>NW_021680558.1:13757-46583 GCF_001412515.2 Diachasma alloeum
CCAAACCATATAATCATTTTTTTCAGTCCTCAGTGAAGCGCGGCCGTGACAGGATCTCAATTACCGTCAAACATTTGGATTATTGTGTGTGTGTGAGTGTANGCAAGGTAAGCACATGTGGAGACGGCTAGTCTGACCTTCAAGAGCTAGTGTGTGTTACGGTGGAGAAGATGTCACAGAGTGCACGTGCAAAACTGCATGGTCAGCACATTGTTCCAGGGTGAGTAACCAACTCAACGGCTGTCTCCGCAAACCATATAATCATTTTTTCAGTCCTCAGTGAAGCGCAGCCGTGACAAAATCTCAATTATCGTCAACCATTTGGATTATTGTGTGTGTGTGATAGAGTGGGTATTTTTTTTGTACCGTGTTTGTGTAATCATGCGTGTGACGGGAAAAAACTTTGTACCCCCCACTAGCACCGTCACCCCCCAGGACGAGCCGACACCATCCACCAGCGGGTGTATTCCAAAACCATCGCGCGCCGCCACACCCTCCTCGGACACGTCGTCATCATGCTCGGTCACTGATGACCATGATTGGTCCACCCTGATCAGGGGGTTCAACAGGGACCCCATCGCCATCGAGGCAGACCCGGATCCGTACGAGTTGCGGGACGCGTCTGACGGGCTGTNATACGACCTTTCGGTACAACTCACGCGAGTTCTATTGAGAAAGAAAAATATTTCAAAAAATGCAAGTTTAGAATCGAAGTTTCTAGAATCTAGTAAAAAGAGACATAGAATTTATCAGAAAAATTTCAGATTCAAGAAAAAAATTAATTTAACCATGATGAATTGATCCATTTCATCATTTATTTTTCTCTGTGCATATCCGAAAAAATCATATGGTACATCTGAGCGATTTCGCAAACAAATTCATCAGGACTCCACTGAAATTTAATTGAGAATTTATTGAAAATTCTATTCGTCTTTTTTGCCATTTTATTGAAAAGTTTTTATAGAAAAGTCCATAGGAAAAATTTGATATAAAAGAATAAATAAATTATTGCATTTTTTTGCATTCAAATTTTTTTATGGATTTATATTAAAAAATGTCTCAATAGAAAGGCAAAAAGAAAACAAATACAATTTTCAATAACATCGTGTCCGATGGGCCAAAGTGTCGTATAGACTTTTTTTTACTTTTCTAAGAATTTGGCCTAAAAGGTCGTGTAAACACTTCCTAAGGGAAGAGTAAATCTCCACGTTTCAGATAATTCTGACAATTAGTTTCGAAAATATTTTTAAAACACTCACCGACTCCATTTTGTTGGTTGTGAACTGTCAATGCACACGTCCTCTCCCCCAAATTTTCACAAAAAATTCGCCATCTCCCTTAATTTTGAAGATATTTTTTGTGGGATTCGATGAAGGATAGAAGGGTTTTGTAACGTAAAACACTCGGAATTAGCGTATATATCGAATTGGATTTATTCACAGCGAAAGTACCTTTGGTTTAAACCATGAGACCTGGAACGAGCGTGTGCTCCCGCGACAACGGTATTAGATCATCCGATCGAGTATGTCCGAATTATTACGAATCGTCGCGAGGATGTCTTGCGACAAGGACAGCGATATATCGGCAATACGTGTCGCGGTACGAAATTCGGTTGCTAAGCCGAGCTGGAAAACAATACATTCAAATGTTGTGAAATAAATATAAAAGTAGCTTTGCTGCAATACTGCATTTCTGCTGCGAAAAAGAAAAGGATAATTATATGCAATATTTACAAGAGTATACGCGTTAAACGGCACTGAAAACAGTATACGTGACTCTAAAGAAAATGAATTCAACCATTGATTGAATTTGATGCGTTTTCTCGATGGTGATAGGGTTGAGTCCAACGATGATTTTGCGTCACTCGATGGAACCCAAGATGATGATGTGCGTCTAGATGTTCCTGGTTATGATGATGTTGCAGGTGTCGGTTGCTGATACGGTCGTGAGCGTTTGGAGTGGTTTTCAGGCAGTCCTCCCAACGCTGCATGCTGCGGAGATGAGCTCGGCGAGTCGGCCCGGTGTTCTTGACGCCGCCATCGAAGTGATTCGACACGAAGTTACTTTCCTTTCTCCCTCGTGAAGTGGACTGTAGCCTGTGTGTGTATGCCTTCGCCGTGTTCTGCAATGACGCATATGTATGTATATGTAGGTGTGTAATGCCTCTCGATGGGTTGATCAGAGTGCCGATGCTCTGGTGAAGACGTCCGTTGATGGCGTATGCGATGTGACGCCGCGGATGCCAGAGCGCGATATTCTCATTGATGCTTGGCGGAGATGAGCTCAGTGTGTTGGCCTGATATTCTCAACGCTGCCATCGGAGTGTTTCGGCATAAGGTTACTTTCCTCTCTCCCTCATGCCAGAGTGTCTGTCCTCCAACTGCTCGTCATGAGCTGTCTTTACTGTAATTGTTTTTGCGTGGTTGTCATCATTTCACAGCTTATTCGAAATGAAATAAAATCGAAAAATATGAAACACGGCATGAAGGCGTTATAATGTTCTTGAACGGTCACCGGAAAACGGCGCGGGAAGAACTGTAAGGCGTCTCAACGCCTGAATGTTTTCTGCTTAATCGCCCATTTTCACTAGATTTCACTAATAATGTACAGGAGTGCACTAATCACGGCAAAATTGTTCGTGATAATTTTCACGGTGCAGGACAACGTCTTTGGGTGCTTAGTGATGCACCAAGATAGCGAAAAATGACACGCGGTAACAAAAGCACGTGAAACGATAGGAACGCTGGCGAGCACTATGCCAAAACCCAACGCTTCTCGAACGATTCACGAAAAAGCGCGCGACACGCAAATCACTTTAATTTTAACGGAAAACGTTTGCACTTGTTAACTCGTTAATGCGGCAATTTTATTTGTCACGTTGAAGGAATCACGTCGGGGTCACCACTTGTGGGATTCGGTGAAGGATAGAAGGGTTTTGTAATGTAAAATACTCGGAATTAGCGTATATATCGAATTGAATTTATTCACAGCGAAAGTAACTTTAGTTTACACCATGAGAGCTGGAACGAGAGTGCGCTCCCGCGACAACGGTATAAGATCATCCGATCGAGGATGTCCAAATTATTACGAATCGTCGCGAGGATGTCTTGTGACAAGGACAGCGATATATCAGCGACACCTGTCACGGTACGAAATTCGGGTGCTAAGTCGAGCTCGAAAATAATACATTGAAATGGTGTGAAATAAATATAAAAGTAGCTTCGCTACTTTTTGTAAAAGTCTATCGACTCAATTTTCTAGGTTGTGAATTCTCAATGCACCTCTTCCCCCCCAAATTTACGTAAAAATTCGCTATATCCCTGAGTGTCGGAGATGTTTTTGAAAAACTCACCGACGCAATATTTTTGATTGTGAATTGTCAATGCACACACCCTCCCTCTCATCTTTTTAGTAAAAATTCGCCATCTCCCTTACTTTTGGAGATATTTTTGAAAAACTCACCAACTCAATTTTTTTGGTTGTGAATTTTCAATACGCCTCCCCCCACCATTTTTCGTAAAAATTCGCTATCTCCCTTAGTTTCGGAGATATTTTTGAAACACTCACCGACTCCATTTTGTTGATTGTGAATTGTCAATGCACACGCCCTCTTCTCCAAATTTTCACTATAAATTCACCATTTCCCTTAATTTTGAAGATATTTTTGAAAAATCTATGGACTCATTTTTTTGGTTGTGAATTCTCAAGGCACCCCCTCCACCCCTAATTTTCGTAATAATTCGCGGTCTCCTTTAGTTTCGGAGATATGTTGGAAAAACTCACCAACTCAATTGTAATCGATTGTGATTTCTCAAAATCACCCCTCCTCACATCTGAAATTCCCGATATTTGAGCACCCCTTCGGATGTATGGGGCACTTACGCCCTTTAAATACTTCGGTTGCAATTTTTTACTTCACTCTAAAAATTTTCTAAAACTAAGAAAAATTTAGTATTGGTTTTGGAAAATATTTGTTCCTAAAAACAATCTCCAAATTTAATAGTTTTTATGATCCCATCAATGATAAAGTATAAGAACAGGAGTTTCTAAAATCTAGGAACTAATATCCATACGTCCTTTTCGCGCAACTCACGAGAATTTAAATTTGTCAGATTACAAAATTAAATGAGTAATCCTAATTATTATCTGAGAATTACTCGAATAATTTGTAATTTCGGAATCGAATATTGCAGTTACTCTACCAATTTATAATCTGAAAATGACGATTACGAAGTTCCTTTTTTAGTTAGGAATTGGAAATTCCTAATCTCAGCTGCAATATGTAATTTACTCCAGCAAATTTTTTTTCCTTCACAATGAGTATTTTTTGCCAAAAGACATTTCAGTTACTGAAGGAATTCCGAATGGGCATTGTGAATTATAGATATGAATTCGATTTCATTTTTAATCCCAATAAAATTCTGATGTAATTGCCGTTGTAATTACTATCGATTACTATAATTTATCGGAACTGATAATCGAAAATCAGAAATTAAAAATTCTCAGTGTAATAAAATCTCTGCCGAAGAAATTTTATACATCACATATATTTAGTAATTTTCAAGTAATTCGATTACAAATGTAATTCGAGGTTCCCATCCCTGCTACCAATATGTATGCACCTAACAGTGGCAGACTAATTAAAAAAAATAGAAGAGGTTGAAAACCTTCCTGTAGCGGCGCGACTTTGTAATAAAATTGTTATTTCACCCAAAAAAGGAAAGCTTTTCATCATTTTTAATGCGATTGAGAAGGGGAAAGCGTTGTACCGATACGAAAGCGCCTAAAAATTTCAAATAAATTTCAAAAAAATTGAGGAGGTCTGAAAATTACTTTGAGGGGTGCAAATTGGCGATAAAATTCAAAAATAAAAATTATTTTTCGGTACTCTATCAAATATCCTAGTAAATAAAAGTGATGACTATTTCATAGAAACTGAAAGCTTCGAGATATTGGCACGATGGTTGAAAAATTGAGTCTGAGAGCTTTTGAAGAGATTTGGACAATAAATGAGTTGGGAGAAAAAAATTACACAATTTTCTGCAAGAAAATGTTACAAATTTCTCATTTGAACCCCCTTGATTGGGAGATATTCGGAAAGTTATTAACAAATGAGTTTCCGCTCAATTTTCTAATTAATTTGGGAACATTTTAGAATTGAATTCGAAAAAAATGTTTAGAAAACTATTAGACACGAAACATATGGGACATTCCATGTCAAATCAGCCACCCCGGATTTTTTTTTTCTCTAGAAAAAATGATTTGATTGCCGCATTTCGATCTACTATATATAGATAGTATTCCTGCCAAATTTCATTGCCTCATAATTTTTTGTTTCTGAGATAATGACTACCCAACTTTAAATTTTCAAAAATTCATAACTTTTGAATGGCGCATCCGATTCGAACAAATAAAAAAAGAAAATTTTTGTTTTCATTCATACATTCAGACAAAAAATAATCTATGGACGTGAAGAATTTTCTACACCTATTTTTCGATGAATTTTTCAGTTTTTATTTTTTTCGGCTCCAGGGCCGCCCGGTATTCGACTGGAATATTTTTTTTCTGATAGAGGACGTCTATATATGATGTAAAAAAGTACTCCAATATGGGCGAGACAACCAGTGCACCGGAGAAAATTTTTGTTTCCTAAATTTTCGTGTTTTTCCGCTTTCTAGGGGAGCTGCCTCGTCTTTATTAAGGAATTGATATTTCAATCCATACTTTTGATGAATATGAGTTAGGAAAGAGATTCATCACGATAGAAAAGAGAAACAATGCGTCGGGAAAAAAATTTTCTCTGAAATTTTTGAGTTTTTTCGCGATCTATGAGAGCTATCCAAAGAAACAAACGTGTCAATCAATATTTTTTGCTCATAGCGATGGAAAGGAAAGCCATCATGGAAGAAATAAGCAGTACACCAGAAAAATGTGATTTCTTCGCAATTTTCTTATTTTTTCTCCTTTTCTCTTTTTCTTCTTTTCAATCTTTTTTTTGCTTCTTTCACCTTTCAATCGACAGTTTTCCCTTCTGCTAGATGGGAGGGACTATCAACAACATGATAAACCTCTTTCGAAAGACAAAGTACTCATCCAAAGAAGTGCGAAACATGGAAAAACAAGTTTTATGTTACTGTAACGACCTTTTTACATTTTTACAATAAGAGGCTATTATTTACCGTCCAACTACCACTTGCCCAATTGCGCTGATTTATTATACATCTATTCATCACGATTACTGTTTTCTGCGTGCTTTCCGTTTTGTTGTTGTTGTTTGTTTTCGTTTCGGAAAAACTTCTTGGTTTTCCGCAGTCGAATATCGTTTCATTAACAATTGCTCTCCTGGTTTTCGAATGAAACAATGGGGTTTTTGAATGGCTGGAATAGATTTGGCACTATCAAATTTTTCCCTCAATTAGATTCTGGTCGGTAACGTTGAGAGACACACATCGCTGCTCAAATTTACGTGCACTTTTTTGACATATTTAAGCAGTTTATTCAACAGTGGAGCCTAACAAGAGCTATAAAAGTGGGATAAAACCTAATTAGTTCCGATAGAAATATTAAATAGCGGTATTATGTCGCTGATTTTGAGGGATTCGACGGACTTCATATCCAGTGCAGGAAGTGAGGGTATGAAGGAGACAACACAGGCCAAGGCAACAGAGCCTGACGGGGAGGCTCGTAACGGAGGCACCGGAGATCCTAATATGATAGAAACAAATGCTGAAGTATATGTTGATGGGGATAAGGGGGAAAATCTCCAGAATCAGGCATCTTCAGTCCAAGGTGACACATCCCCTGAAAAGAAGAAGAGAGGGAGGAAACCTGGGAGCAAAAACAAAAACACTAAAAAAACCCCGAAGAAACCTGAAAAGCCATGCAATTCGAGCACCCCGAGAATAGATCTATTCTTGGCACACAGACAGAATGCAGGTAAGCAGACGGCTGCACGCAAAGCCAACATGATTCCTTCAAACGAGAGAATACCCCGTACTCCGCCGGCACGCCCCAACACAAGGTCTAGAACTGCAAAAGTGGAGGGCAGCGTCCAGGAATAGAAGAATTGAAGAGCCAATATCGCCACAAGTGACGGCAGTGATTTCTTCAGGGGAGGAAGGCGACTCAGAGCCAGAAGATAACAGCTTGTTGGGAGATAGCGACCAGCAGACCCTGGGACTGCTCATCAGCCTCGCTGAACAACAAGGCCATGAACAGGTAATCAACGACGCCACAATTGATACTCAAAATACAAAAAAGAATGACTTACCGGAGCGCGGAATAGATGGAGACGGCCACACAAGCACCAATGATATCGTACATAATAAACCGATGCCGCCAGTAGAGACACAGTGGGAGCAGTGGTTCCAGGTGGGGCTTGACAAGATAGAGAGGTCAATTGCGGATAAAATCTCTCACGAGCTGGGGCAACTCAGGCGACAGATCGACGAGCTGGGGAAGAAACAATCCCCCCACATTAAGGACCTGGCGGCGGTGCAGGGAGAATTGAGAAGAGCAAGAGAGGACTTCAAGCCCAGGGAGAGTCAATGGCATGAGGAGCGATGAGGCCTGCAGAAGAGATTGGAAATGGAAAGGGTCACGCGACTACGTGCCGCACTGGAACAAGCCAGAGAGGACTTGAGCGAAGCCAGGAAACTGGACTGCAACGCTAACACCAAGTACAACAACAACAACCCCCCCAATTATGTCTACAACTACAATAATCCGAAGGAAGGATTCTTCAGAGGGCAGCACCCCACGATGAGTGGTCTGAACGTGGGGAGGGAACAGAACACTCATCAGCCTTTTGTAAACCAGACGGAAAATGAAGCTGGCTTTAACCAAGGTCTCGGGGCATTTGACCCAACTATGATGAACTCTCCAACCCAGGCAACGCGAGCAACAGGAGGAGCGCAACAGTGGACGTTCCGGGCACCCATGACGACCATGGAATACCCAGCGGACAACACGACGCAGATCCTAAGGCTAGACAACAGAACCCCGGTGACCCCAATCACAGGACGGGACAACACTTCGTACCATCTCGGTGGCCCACTTCTATGAGCTCAGGGGAACTGGCTCGTGAGATGCTGGAGAGGGGAAAACGCAAGAGGAATATCGTTGTCAAAGGTGCTAGAGTCCCCTTTAACCGAAGGAAAAACGCAGGGGTGGCAGTCGCCAGACTGATGGAAAATGCAACGGGCATTCGAACCTCTATTAGCAAATCATTAACGTTGGGTGGTGACAGACTGATGATGGAAATACCGAGTATGGAGGACAAAATTGCAATAATGAAGAAAAGTCGAAATCTCACTCTCCAAGGCATTGAGGTAGGAGACTATCTGACTTGGAGAGAGAGAGAAATTCAGGACTGGCTAGGCGAGGAGGCACAATCATTGAAGGAGAGGAAAATCGAGGCGGGGGTAGGATACCGAAAGTTACGAGTTGACGGCCTCTAGTGGCATTGGAAGGAAAGCCAAACCACACTGACTCTGGAAAATGGAAGGCCTCCGAGAGCAAGAATAACGTATCAGGAAGGCAGGAGATCCCCGAGGAGGAACCAAGAGTTTTGGAGGTCACGCAGGTAACAAGAACGGGGAGGATCACACCACCTGCAGTATTATATCGTGGAATATCGACGCTAGCAGCAAAATAAGAAAGCACTGGAATTTTCTTAAAAGGTACGATGTGATAGTGCTGCAGGAGACTCACCTAGAAGCCAAAAACGAGAAAAAAGTACTCAGTCAACTAGATAAAAATTATTATTGGAAAGCTCAGGCAGCAGTCCGAAAAAATAAGAGGGGCAAAGCAATGGGAGGTAACCTCGTAGGGATAAGGAAGAAGCAAGGAGCTATGCTTCCAGAGGTTAAGTCCTGGGAGCATGGTCTTCATATCAGAGGCTTGGTAGACTGTAACGAGAAAAAAGTGGATGTAATTACGGTTTATAATAATGTAGTAATGAAAAACTTGCTGGAGAAACTCGACCCCTTGGTGAAGGGTGTGATGGACGATTTCAGCGACTTGATTCTCTTGGGAGATTGGAATGCAAAAGTCAAGAAATTTCAGTGCGAGAGTGGAGCCTACGCAGATGCGAGCATCGCTTGGGAACGAATGTCCGAAGACCAAGAGAAAAACGCAGATGGTGATAAACTACTCAGATTTGGGAGCGAGTATAACCTGATTATTCTAAACGGAGCGATGAACGGAGACACATGTAGCAGAGCTACATACCTCCACTCAAACTCAGTCTTAGACATGGCCTTAGCTGGGGAAGAAGTAGCGGCGAAAACTGTCAGGGAACTGCAAATAATTCCGAGGCTAGGATCGGACCACCTTCCAGTGGTGGTCAGCCTAGTATACCGGCAGACATCGGAGGAGGAGCCTTATGAGGACGAGCACTCGTGTGAAGAGAGATTGAAGCGGGACGATTCAAAAATGGAAGCATACCAGACCCTCATTGGCCCCAGAATCCTGGAAGCAGCTAGAGCAGGAAACGTTCAAGAGAGATGGGAGCAGATTAGCGCAACTATTTGGGACACTGCCAGAGAATGCCGTATGGTGAAGAAGATGGCAATAAACTACCACCGAGAAGATACCTGGCTTGATGAGGAGCATACGGAGCAAAGAAAGCGCACCTGGAAGGCCTTAAAACGCTTCGTAAAGGACAGAAAAAAATTGAACGCACAGAAGGAGTTCGCCATGAACAGAAACGCATTAGCAGGCCTGCAGAAATCCAAAGTGGAAGAGCTCAACAAAAGGAAATGGGAGAAGGTGGTGAAGAGTAAAACCATGGCCGAATTCAAAAGGTGACAAGGCAAGGCTGCCAGTCAACGCGGCGTGGGGAGTGCTAACTAGAGCGAGAATTAACACTCTCAAGACAAGACTGTATGTGATGGACACGATCGCTAAGTCAGAGTGCCTTTACGGTGTTGAATTATGGGGCTGGACTAGAAGTGAGGAGCTTCTGAGAGTCCAAAGTAGGTATACGAAGATGGCTATGGAGCTTTCACCCAATACTCTGGGATATTTTTGGAGATTTGAAGCAGGCCGCAGAAGTATCGAGATTGAAGGTCTGATGAGGGCGCTCAGATACATGGGAGACATTATGAGTATGGGTGACGAGCGATGGCCGAAGAAGTGCCTGAGAGAGGAAATCAGGAATGTCCTGAATGACAATCCAAGTAAAATGGGATTGCAGATGAAGAGAGCACTTGAGACGGTTGGGGATGGGCAGACTCTTCAACTAATCTGGGAGAAAACGGAGTGGTCAATGGTGCAAAGCATCCTAGAGGAGAACTTGAAGACGAAAGTGGACCAAGAGATTCAGGGAGACTGGGAGAGCATTGGGAAATCGAGGTACTGCCCATATTATATGAGTCTAGATATCCAGCCTTCGGGGGCTGTATACTGGAACGCCAAAAATACAAGGGGGATCATCAAGAAAGAATGGGCGAGGCTGAGACTTGGAAACGTGGAAAGAACTTTCCACAAAAGGTTCAAGAACATCGAATGCCGACTCTGCAAGGTTCACCAAGAGAGCCTCGAACACATTGTTTTTTGTGAGGTAGCGGCAAATATAATTGATAGAACCTTGGTGGACGAAGTATCGAGGACTTGGGAGAGAATGAGAATCCGGAGAAGATAAGGCAGAACATCCTCGACGCCTTGTCAGGAGACTCAGTGGAGGCACTCTGCCTCTATTTCCGGAACTTCGAAAAGTTGGCCAACGATAGGGAAAAACCAAAGGAGTCAAAATCGTGAAAGGGTTGGCCAGACGCAAGGAGGCTATCGCCCCTCTTTAGCTCGATTACCACACTCTGCGAATAGACAAGGAACTTTAACTCGCCGTTTTCATTCATCGGCATCATCATCCACTTGTTTATTTGGATTTTTATATTTTATTATTATTTGATTTTATTTCTTCTTCCTTTTAATGATAATCTAAATTTTGTTACCAATCATGAACCAAATAAAATAAGAGGAATACGCATGCACCTGCAAAACTCTGCTCTTCAGAGAGGTCGTCTGTACAACAGTACTATGTGCATAAATATGGGTTTCGAGTGCAGTGGAAACGAAAAATCTTTATCTTTCACTCAATTCAGTTTTTATATTCTCATGTTTATCCTTGGTGAAAAAAACACATCAATTCCTTTGAAATTCTCTTTTGACCATCGAAACAAAGTATCTTGCGTCAGGATGGGTTCACCATGGATGATTTGCAAGCTTCTACGTCTCGCTTCTCTTTTGAAAACAGCACCCACACCGTCACAAGCTCCTTTACCATGTGCGGTTGCATGGAAATGGGCCCCTGCACCTATTCCAAAATCAGTCTTGTGATGCAGAAGATTAGCCATTTGGTAACGATTCTTGTAATGCTGTGCAGCTCCATCGGTGACATAGATGATTCTCTCGACATCTTTGCAGTTATTCTTCACATGTCGTATTAAAATTTTCTGTACCAAGTAAACAGCTGCGGTATCGTGAGTAGTACTATCTAACAAAACAACTAAACGCCGATGCTGGATCTCGTTTTCTTCGCGATAGTAGTAAACAACGGGATGGACTGTACATTGGTCATTGTTGTAGTGGAAGGATTGAGCAGCATCTTGAGCCACAAAGGCATTATTTTCTGAGAAATCACGGTACACTAGTACTTCGCCGTTATTCGAATTCTCTTTTCGATCTTTAACAAAAGCTTATTGTTCTTTAGCGATGAAGTGATGGGGTTTTAATACTTTTAGTCGTTCGACAAGAAGATCGACGAAGTCCTCCATCGCAACCGTTTGTGTCTGCAAGGTACACCTGTCAGTAGTTTGCCACACACGAAATTGGGCAGTTTCGAGAACAGAATCACAAAGGAGCCTTCAATTCACATGAGAAGGGTTTCACCCCAGGGCAATTGTTACATTCATCCAGATAACAGGCCGGGGTTGAATTTGTATACCAGTTGTCCTAGACAATCTTTGTAATCCTAGAGTGGACAGGGTGAATCTTTAGTTAGAGTGGCAATGTTAATGGCTTCGAGCATCAATTTGGAATTTTGATGATACGTTCAAACACATACGACGTGAGTGCCATTTGCTCCGACCAGTACACATTGTTTTGGTCTCAGCTCAGCAAACTTACTGAAACCAACCAAAGCCTCTGGATGAGTATTTTTATACTTCCTATGAAGGTGTTTCAGATTTTCGAGTATCATTTGCTTTTGCTCTACTTTCTTCTCTCCATTGATTTTGACGGATACTTTATCTTTCATCCCTGGCATGATATGACTATTCTCTGAATAAAACTTGTGTACTTTCTCGACCGTTTGTTTTGGAAGTGAATGGTCTGCGTTCGCAATTGGTGAGGCAAATACGCCTTTGATTTCTCTCAATTTTTTCGCTCTTGACGCCATTTATCCCGTAATGCCAAATTCAGAAGCGGTATTCCGCTCGGTCCACGACTGTGAAAGAACCGTCAAGATTTGCAAGCGCTCACCGTACTTTTCCAGATCATTGAATTTTTTTTTTCAAACCATCCAGCATTTCTTCTAATTCTATTTCTCTCGAAGATCGATAGCGCCTTGATAAAGAAGGAGCAACGTCACTTTAGTCATCTTCTGCATCAGAATGCATGGGGGAACTGGAGAATTCAGATACATTGTCCGCTTCTTCATCGATTGAAATGCCGGAATCGTCGAGATGGAAAGACCGACCTGATCTCAGAGAACTGTTCATCACATCTGGGCTTGGTTCGGGTGTTTCGGCTTGGGGCTTTGATATCTCGGGTGGGGTGTCCGAACATCGAAGATGTGTATCATGTGTATCATTCACCATTGAGACGGGTGGAATCACATAATTCAGGGCCATCTTCCGGCACTGGCCACAGATTTTCGCAGACTTTGGTAAAAAGAGAAACTTGTGCATTGCCGAGGAAATGGGCCGCAAATCCAAACCATTGTGTCCCTTCTGACCAGGAATCCGCATCGGATTCGCACACCTATCACTTCGCGGCATTCTATGAAATGCAAAATTATCAAATCCAATCCAAAATTATCCGGAAAATGAGGATTATTCCAATAAGTAACATGAAAACTGCTTACCTCAATACAACAGATAGGAAAATGCGAATCGATTCGCAAAGAATTGTATAACGATGAAAACTCAATGAGGAAGTTGAAGTTTTCACTAAAACTAGAGCCTTAGGAAAAACTGATGATATTAAATCAATGAATTGATTCTTTTTGTTTTCTTTTCTCATTTGTTTGGTCATGATTAGGCGAACTTCCGATGATGATGACACAGTATAGTTCTCATAGAAAGCGAAAAGACGCAAAAATTTTGAAGAAATTTTTTTTCCCGAAGAATTGTTTCTCTTTTCCATCGTGACGCATCTCCTTTTTAACTCATATTCATCAAAGGTATGGATTGAAATATCTATTTCTCAATAAAAACAAGGCAGCTCTCCTAGAAGGCGTAAAAACACGAAAATTTAGGAAACAAAAATTTTCTCCGGTACAATGGTTGTCTCTCCCACGATGGCATATTTTTTTACACCATATATGGACGTCCTCGATGAGAAAAAAAATATTCCAGTCAAATACCGGATGGCCCTAGAGCCGAAAAAAATAAAAACGTAAAAATTCATCGAAATTTAGGTGTAGAAACTCCTTCACACGTATGGAATATTTTTTTCCTGAAAGTATGAACGAAAACAAAAATTTTCTTTTTTTATTTGTTCGAATCGCATGCGCCATTCAAAATGATGAGGCAATGAAATTTGGCAGGAGTACTGTCTATATATAGTAGTACGAAATGCGGTAATCAAATCATTTTTTCTAGACAAAAAAAAATCCGGGGTGGCTGAGTTGACATGGAATGTCCCATATCTAACCACTGAATTACTAGATACCGAGATGCTTAAGAAATAGTTTAAAAAAATGAGTTCAACAGATATATTTGTATATGTTTTTCAAGTATTTTGTAAATGAGAATGTTGAGAGCAAAATACAGAAGAATTGACCGACGGTAGTAGCCGTGCGGTTAGAGTGCTAGACTCGTATGCCAATGATCCGGGTTCGCTTCCCGGCACCGGCGGTCAAAATTTATAGCGCTCTAATCTTACAGTTTCACTGCCGAGCGGTAGTCCCGTCAAAAGGACGACTGTACCAGGGCAGGTTTTTCCCGCGAATGAGGTTTTCCCTCCCTTCGGCAAATGCGGTACAGGGGGTTGAGGGGGGTGGGAAGGGAACAAATCGTAAAGACCCGAAAGGGTATACGAGAAGACAAAATTTTTTTACAGAGGAATTGTTCTTAGTTTGATCTCCCCACCTACTAATCTTTGAAATTGATATAAAATTTCACTTTTGGAAAAAAATGGGAATTCCACAGACAGTCGATTATTAATTTTTAGGAGAGTAACATTTAATTCAATTTAAGGGGAAAAAAGTAGTGAAATTTTAGATTTTACTGAAAATTCCATAAATGTTTGTTACGCATGTGAGAATTCTCAATTATTAAATATCAATTAAATCATGGGAACCTCCCATAGACAAAGCACCTCGACTCTCGTAGGCGCCAGCCTATTTTATGTTTGTAGCGTGAGGAATTGACACAATCACGACAGACTCGACTTCTACTCGACAATAAACAATTATCCTCACCCGGTCCCTTATCCGCAAGGGGAAGGGAGGAC
Source organism: Diachasma alloeum (assembly GCF_001412515.2). NCBI lineage: Eukaryota > Metazoa > Arthropoda > Insecta > Hymenoptera > Braconidae > Diachasma > Diachasma alloeum. The sequence goes on from NW_021680558.1 coordinate 28,437, forward strand.
GAAGCTCCCTCTCCGAATTCATAACCTTGTCAAATAATTGAAAAATCCAAAATACCCCGAAATTCCCACAAAATGAAACACCAGACACAAATTTAATGCTTCAAAAATAAATTATATTGTTCAACCTAAAATAAATGTGTAATTCTACAAAAATAAGAGATAGTGATGCTCATTGTAGGATAACGAAAAGAATAGTAATTTGGCGACTGTAATGGGTCAAAGTGACCCCACAACCGCAAATAATTAGAAATAAATTCAAATAATGCTCGTTGATCCAACCAGAAACAATACTCAGACAATTTAAATTAACAATAATTCAGGAAGTTACAGAAAATGGGGAAGATTCCCCTCACGACAATTCGAAACCGAGAAAGACCAAAAATTCAACCGTTGTCACGGGTACTTATCTCAAACAGCCCATGAAAATAAGGTTCAGCGTCGCCAAAGGTCGTCCAAGACTCTCTCCGCTTCCAATAACTCCAGCCTCTCCAGACTTCCCGACTTCAGCTTCTCAATCGAGCTCTATTATCTTCAACTAATCACAATCCTGTTACAAACTCTACTACGAAATCTATTACTCTTACCACAACGTCTCGGGGAGAACTGCGCAGCCTCGATTTTCTCACTTAGGCCCACAGTTTCCGGAAAATTGTGAAATATTAGAGTTGGGGGTCTATTATTCCCCCTCTTCGACCTGCATTATTGCAATTCGATCGCCGACCCTGAACCGTGGGCATTTTAAGTGATCACGTGTGACTATTTTGTGCTCGGTGGTCCTCGGGATTCCTCTTTGGGGGCGATGTCCACCGAAGTTCTTCCGGGCATCCTCTTGCCCTCCTGCCGCCACGTCCATTTTCCTCTTGATGTAAACCCAAGAGATTTTTCTCGGGGTCTCCTCTTCATCCTGTGAACCCTCTCCCGAGAACCAAAACCAATTAGCGATGTTATTGCCTTCTCTACGTTGCCCTGATGGTTCCTTTTTATTTTTTCGGAAGGAAAGGGGGAGTAGAGCTCCCTCCGAGACGCAGATCGAATTTCGATTTTTTTTAATTTTTCTAATTTTTTTAAGAATGCCTTTTCTAATTTTTTAAGAGTAGCGACAACAAAAAGGCCTTATAATTCGATTTTTCTACTTATCCTGTTAAGATATTAACATCTGTCGAATGTTTTCGGCAGAAATTTTCCAAGTTTTTTTCATTATATTTTTCTTATCTTTTCATCAACAAAATCAAATTAAAAAATTTGAAAACTTTCAGTCGAGGAAATTATATGGAATATACCTCAAGAGAATAAGTTGCATAAAAAAATCGAAGTGGATTGACTTTTTCTATAGAATATTTCCTCTTGAAAATTGCACTAGAGTCGGCCAAAAACTAATAGGAACCGCATCAATAGTAATCGAAGAGAATTGTCTAGCGAATTCGCCAGGTTTCTATTGAATTTTTTCGTGTGTGCTTATTTGCATTTTCAATGAATGCCCACGTATTCAATGTTCAGTGACGTTGAATTCGCAATTAATTGAAAATTCGGAAACATATCTACCAGAATTTTCATGATTTCTATTCATTTTCAGGGAATCAGTGAACTGGAACTTACCATTTCGATTGAATTTTCCACAAAACTTTGAATTTTCAGAAGACAGAATTCCTAGAAAGTTGAGAAAAACTAAAACATAATCATAATTTCCAAAAAGTGACCAGAAATTTTTATCGAAAAATATCAAACAAATAAATTTCTCGTAAGAATTAAAATTTTCCGCAATTACCACATCAAATCAATTTTTAGGAAAAACGTAAAAGATTTGCAACTATGAGAAATCAAGTTTTGTTAAAGTTTTGTTAAACTCCATGGATAGGTGCTGCCACCAAGCGGGGTGTGCTGAGGCTATTCTTCTCGGTTACGCTTGCCCTCACTTCGCGTCTAACCACGCTACATAGAACGTCGCTACACAGGGTATCAAGTAATAAAGAATAAATAGAGTCGCTTGCTAAATTAATCGTGTCTTGAATACTATTCCTGCATATCCTATCCAACAGGTTATGGGCTCAGGAACATTTTATCCGCGATATTAAAGATTAACAATAAAATAAAAGTGTCAGAGAACTATTTTGGCCAGGAATGCGTCCACATAACAACAGTAGAGGTAAGTGCATGCATGCCATTCCATTATCGACGAGACAGTGAAAACATTAAAACTGGTTAAATGAATAAATAGAATTCAAACGTTTGATTTAGAGCAGAGTGAAAAATAGAGTCAGTGTACAGAAAAATAGAGTGAGAGAAATAGAGAGAAAAGCCAGACCGGCGAATAAAGCCATGCAAGTCACAACATGTTCGTGACCCCGGTGTTCGGTGGAGGACCACGCGTTGCCAAGCAAAATGGCGGGAGACGCGCTCGACCCATTGGGTATGCGTGTGCACGCAGTGACATACAGAGATACAAACACACATTCATACGCACAAAAAATGAATAGACTGAGAATTTTGAACACGACACCTCACTTATTCTCAGAAAGCAAAATCAATAAAATTATTATCTCGATTACAATGATTATTATAGGCCTGCGGGGTTTTCTTCCCCAAAAGAAAAATATTTGTTTGAAAAATGAATAAAGTGACAGTTTTATTTTAGAGACAAAAAATTAGAGACAGAGATTGACTAAATAAAATAGAAAATTTGTTCATTTCATCGGAGAAAACTTTCAGATTTGAAATCAAAGAGTAGAATAAATGATCGAATTAGAGAAAAATAAATTAATTGTTAGATAACATAAATTCCACAAGCAAACAAAACTTACAGGAAAATATTTGGGTGGAATATTGCGGTGCAATTTTGAATCTATTTATGAGCATATCCACGCCAAATGCAAAACCCATAAAAGTCAATGTTGGAGATTTTTTTGCCGATTTCGTTTTTGAAAAGTAGGGCATCAGACGAACATTTTGAAAGAAAAAAAAGTTAAAAATGTTAATAATTGCGAGAGGTATGATATTTTGACAATGTCCGGTTTTTTTCAATGAAAAATTTTCTTTTCAGATCATCATCAATATTTGAGGCCTCATTAAAGCTATTGAATTTCTTTTCAGCCCACTTAAAGAATATGAAAAAACCTTCAAAATGAGATATCATTCGCTACATTCGCTTTAGATTTTCAGGATTTATACAGCAAAAGATGTTTTTTGTTCAATCGCGATTGTCTCAAAAACCTAATTTTTCAAAAATCTGAAATTTTTACCAAAAATAGACGATAAAATGGTGAACATTTTGGCGTACATTTCACTCAGTTTTTCGGAATAGTTTGGCAGATATAAAATTTTTAAATAAGCAAGTTAATAAAAATGGTGGAAAATCGCTGTTAATCATTGAATTATCTCACGAATGAGCACATTTTTAAATTGAACATCGATAAATGGAAAGTTTTAGGCTCTAGATCAAAGAATCTAGGAAAAAAATTGCTCCCGCCATCTCTCCTCGTCGGGATTTTTAGAGATTCATGAGAGAAGATATACGAATAGACTGAAATCTTAGTCATTCACTATTGGAAATAATATCTCCAAATTATTAAGGACGTTTATTCAAAATCACAAGCATTCAAGAAAAGTTTGATTTTTTTTTTCAACTGGGAGATTCAGTTATCCCGTTTATTTTCATATAAATTTCAATCCACCAACCGGCGTTCATTATTTAGCAATGAAATTGACAAAACACACCAAATGCAGGCGCTAACATGCGTTTGTATGAGATGGAATCTTTCAAATATTTACTCTTTTTGCTACGGTACTCCAGATTTTTTGCGGGGCATTCGATTTAGTATAGTCTTCCTATATTACTTCCTATTTTTATTTCTATTTTTAGAGTCTTGTAGTGGGCGAATTATCAATTTGACCATAAATTCCATAAGATCCCGTGTATAACAAAAAATTTGTTTATTAATTTCTGCCGAGGTTAGTGGGATTAATTTTTTCTCAACATCAAAGAAGTTAATTTCATATGTTCTGGTATCAACGAAAAAAATTACAGAATTTTCCGTGAAGATGAAAAAAGTGACATCTACCGACAATTCACCAGCACTGGCTAAACATCCTTGAACGAAAGTCTTCATTATTTCGAAAATTGTACAATGTTAATACATTTCTCATTAATCTTTCAGTAACCTCTTTTGGTAATCAACAAATTTACGAGAGATCGCATTTTCAACTCATTTAGGATGTTCCAGGAATAATTGTGAATATATTGGATTTGGATCTTTTCAAATTAGTAACTTTACATAGAATTTGTTCAAATGGTATAGTCAGAAATTTTGGCACCGTTGGATCTTTATATGATATCGAAGAGTCACAAGGTTCCAATAAAGACGCAGACAATTTGTTCCAATCAAATTGTTGTCCAAAATAAAACCCACCCACCATTTGTCTGGATAAATAATAATTACTTCAGATTGAACTGACTCGAGTGATACTAAATCGTTGGCCAATTTGAAAGTTTCATGCCGATCTGAAGATGAGAAAGGTTTGACCATCATGCTACCAGTGGAATTCAGTATATAGCAGTGGTAGTCGCGAATCCCTAAGATGGCTTTAACGTTTGCAATTCGCAAATTTCATTTTTTCTACATTCCAAAAATCTCATCTTTTGTCATATTAATTGTAGTGATATTTAAAAGATTTTTTCGCGCCCAATCGTGTAGTTCCCGCACATTTCTTATTTTGTCTGACAGAATCCATTAGAGAGTAGTTCGCTTGACTGTACGTTTAAACGTTCTACCTATTTCGTCACAAGGGCCTTTCCCATGATATGATATATAGAAGTGCCATTCAACATCGACACCATAATCATGTTTATGAAGACAAATGTTGTGAAAATTTCTCTTATTCTTGTATTAACTCATCTGTGTAATATATCACGTTTTTCTAGTTACCCATTTTCAGTAAACAAATTCGCTCATTCGTCTGATAATTGGATGATTAACCACTGTTAATTCCCATTATTAACATTTCCATAGTGATTTCCTATTATTTTCAGTAGTTTACTTATTTGAAAATTTTATATCTACCAAAGCATTGCGAAAGACTAACTGAAATTTACGCTGAAATGTTCATCATTTTATCGACTATTTTTTGTAAAAATTTCAGATTTAAAAAAAAATCGGTTGTTTAGAAAATTGCGATTGAAAAAAAAAACGTTTTGCCGCATAAATCCCAAAAATCTAAAGCGAATGTAGCGAGTGACATCTCATCGGAGAATTCATAACAATAATTCTTGAATAATTAATTGGTACCTTTCGTCTTGTTCCAGATAAATCTAAGAGTGAGAAAACATTCCAGAGTGGAGAGATCTCCAGTTAACCAAAGTCAAGGACACACAGTAGTCTTCGAAGGCTGAATTCTGTTTTTCTATTTGTATTTTTATATAATTATCTGTTTGTACAATTCAACAACAAGAGGAAGTGTGCGAAATAAACTTTTGTTAAACTGCACCGATAGGTGCTGCCACCAAGCTGGGTGTGCTGAAGTTATGCTTGTCGGTTACGCTTGGCCTCACTTCGCGTCTAGCCACGCTACATAGAACTTCGCTACAGAGTGTATCAAGCAATAGAGAATAGAGTCGTTTGCTCAACTAATCGTGTCTTGAATGTTATTCCTGCATATCCTATCCAACCGCATTTTACTCACAGGTTCTAAGGGCTTCAACATGGTTAAAGATCCTCGTTGGATAACTTTTGATCAAACCCTCCACTCTACCTACCTATAATTGTTTCTGAAAAAAGATCATCAAATGACTCAAATTAATTCATCAATTTATAATGATAAAAAATTGTTGATTCTTCTAATCACCTGAGATGAAAGTCATTTTCTGGTAGCTGCTATAAATCACTTCCAACAGTACACAATAACCCCTTTATCAATAAATTGTGACAGATACAACCATTAATGTTTCAATTTTTTCATCCCCCCTCCTCGCCCCTACTTGTCGCTTACTTCAAATGCCCATTCAACGTGTGACGAGGAGAAATCCTCGTTCACTTAAATTACGCGTAGTCAATTTAGAACTGAAAATTCAAGAATTATCGATTTAAATCCCGGGTCCTAAGCAGAATACTATTCAACACTTCGTAACATAAAAGCAGAATACTATTCCTCACTTCGTAACATAAAATCTCACCAAATTGTACAAACACTGTGAACAATAACTGGGAAAATCGGAGAACATCACCGATCATCATCCCCTGGAGATGACCTGAAGGAGTTCAGTTAACCGGAAGATAACCCGAAAATGCCCATTATCCTCTCGTCTGCGGGAAAAGCCCCGTAAAACAAATGCAGCAGTTACGAGAATTAATTAATTAATAACCGGCCAGGATACTGAATGAAGCATCATAAATATCACTCAATACCGAGAAAAAGTTATCACCCGGACTTGAATGCATATCCTAGAGACGAAAGGAATAGAAATATTGAGACGGTGTCATGCCAAATGAATATTGTTGGGAATGAAAAATAAACAACATCTGAGAGCCTGATGACAGTTGGAGGTTATATTGACCCGGAAGGATCAACATTGCCAAAAACCGTAGCCAAGACGCAGCTCCGCTAGTGGATTGAATCTACTGATGTTCCAGGAATAATTGGAAATAAGAATTGGATTTTTCCAGATGGAAAAATCCCCACCAAATTATTAATAATAGCACCCGGAGTTCATAACAGTTCCACTGACAGTATGGAAAGATCAAAGGATGTGTCGATAACCCGGACTTCTGCCGAGTTGATCTAGTGAGGCCGATAACCGTGGCCTCTGACGAGTTGACCCAACCCATTAATATTTCTTGACCTCGACATTGACGGCGCTTGGGTCAAATAGCCAGCCAATCGAGAGACAGAGCCGCGATATAGGGGGAATTCAATGTCAACCCTTAATTAGCAGCGTGACAGTCGCATCAATTACCCAACCAACAGGACAATAGCTGAGGGTTATTACCATATATGGAAGTCAATGAGCCGGAAACTCTCATTGGTCGAGAGAGTTGAGGAGACTAGGGAAATTGAGAAGGATGAACCTCAACACGGGAAGCCGGACCGAGGAGCATCACTCTGGGAATTGCCGTCGCCACGACTTCATCGTGGTGACACGTAAATCACATGGGGACACGTAAAATTCTTAGGTTAAGTAAAATTAATGTTAAGTTCTCCTAAGAGATAGGAGAGTTAGCCGACCAGAGTCTTCCCTTAGGCAAGGAAACCGAGAATTTCTCCTGGGAGATAGGAGAGTAAGCCCGAATTTCCCTTTGGCAAGGAAAATATCAAAAGAACGATACCCAATACTCCACGCACATGTCTGTAAGTACTCTTGTATTAAAATTATCGGTGACAGAGTGTGGGGAATATTAGTGAACAATATAAATGGAGCGATTTATAGTGCGAATTATTTCTTGAGCAAGAAACCCGGATTTTTAAATGGGAAATTGAGGGAAAATTAGAGTTTTGCAGTTGCGTAATTGGCTACACCAATTACGCCATTTTCAGTGGGTCAAACCACGTGTCAATTGTGAGAATATTTGCGAAGTGGTAATCGACAAATATCTCGGGAATAAAACCTGAATCCGAATTCTTATTTTGATTTAATTTAACTTGATAAATTCTGGAATTATCGGAGGTAATATTTTTACAAAATATTATAACTTTCACCCGGAAATATCGTCTCAAATATCATGCGATTTGCCATATGGTATGAAGTGATGAATGCTGTGTGGTGATATATCGGACGCGATATATCACATTTAAACTGATCTTATATTAAACTCAGACAACCAACATTCACTGGAATAAAAGCGAACATTATTATTTAAAATTGTAACATTCTTTTCATTTAAATTTTACCCGAACTTCATTTAAAACGAATCACTAGAATTATTATTACCTTATGAATTTAATTCCAACTTCGAAAACGCAGGATTCAATACAATTGAATAATTTGGTAAATTCTTAAAGGCCCGAACAGAATAGATTTTGGACAAATAATATTAGATTTAATTAAGTCACGAAGCGGCAAAGGTAATTATTTTTATTTATTTTATTTGAAGTTAGCTAACGCGAGATGAGATCACATGGCGCCCATGGATTGAATTAGTATGAATAAAAATTGCCCGGATGTTGAAAAAAAGAAGAATTTAGAAGAAGATCAATTATTAAAGCCCGAGTATAATAGAAATATTGCAATTTAAATTGTGATTTCACTTCAATGTTACAAATGGCGCCCGAACAGGGGATTAAAACCCTGATGTCTAAGATGTCGAAATTGAACTCCACCGAATTGCTATGAATATTAAAGTAAATAAAAATCGAACGATTATAACACGTGACGATTCTGTTATCTGGTATTTTCGAAGTATCAGACAATATTACAAAACATGCAACCTTATGTTGTTCATATCTGGATAAATATCGAACAACATCACAAACGCTAACTTGTGATATCAGCGGTTTTCTTAATTGAACTCTCCGGCCCTACATTGGCAATGACAGAAAATCACCCAATTCTTTCGATCTTATGCAGTTAATTGTTGTGTTAACCCTTGAGTGATTGCACAATAGGGGAATCGCAGCGTTTTTCGATTTTTTTCTTACATGAAAATCCCGTAAGTGGTAAATTTAGAAAAATTTGTCTTTCTAGTTTCAACTAAATCGAATCCATTAACTATTCTTTTTTGTCGATACTCGCACCAATGTATAACCTCTAAACGAAAAACTCTTCATTAATATCCCCATTTCCTGTCAACTGAAGGTTCGAAATTAGCTGTAAATTACAAATAAATGCGTTATGTCCGGAGACGTTGTCAGCGTCGGGGAATAACTTTTGGATGAAAGTATTTACGGAAACAATAGACTTGAAATTTATGCTATAAAAATACTAAAAAGCTAAACTTCGAATAGCTAAAAAAGCCAAATATATTAATATATTGATTTTGATTTTGACGAAGCTAGGTTTTATTTTTCTCTCTTAGCTTGATTGATGCTACTACTATCCGTTTCAGAAGTAGAGGACACTGGGGTTATATGCGCATAACTTGAGAAAAAAAATCGTAAAAATATGGGACCAATTGCACTGTGTAATATATGTATTCCACTCGCCCAATACGAAGTTTTAAGTTTTTAATTTGAGTAGTTTATGCATAATCGCTGTGAGAAGCCGAAAAACCCCCCGATTTTCAGGGTCCGTAAAAGTCGGTAAACTTTGAACCGCTGCCATACGTACGAATTTTTTTTTTTTTAAATCGTCAATTTTTCCAGAGATTCGTTGAACCCTTGGGAAGCCAACGAGAGAAGAAAAAACTCAATTTTGTATTAATGATTTATTTATTTAATAGAAATTTCGACTGCGGCTATCTCATTGTAGAATTGCCGAACCGACCGGAAAAAAACGATGTATTCTATGTAAAATAAATTCGGTCAATATTTTTCCAACAAACAATCTCCGTTGATTAAAAAAAAATCGAGAAAATTCGTCAAAAAAAGTGCTGTTAAAACGATCATAACTCGTTATGGGGTTTATTGGCCCGCTCACCGTCGGTCCCTCAAAATTGAAAACACATGTGCCCCTGTCCACCTCTTTCAGGGACGTCGATACCAGTTACCGTCGTTTGGGCCATCTGGGGGCAAGCAATGTACAGTGTATTTGCGCCCCAAAGGGCCCAAACGACTGTAAATGGTAGCGACGGCCCTGGAAGAGGTCGGCAGGCGCACATGTATTTTCAATTCCGAGGGACCGACCGTGAACGGGCCCATAAACCCCATAACGAGTTATGACCGTTTTAACAGCACTTTTTTGACGAATTTTCTTGTTTTTTTTTTAAATCAACGGAGATTGTTTATTAGAAAAATATTGATCGAATGTGTTTTACATTGAATTCAGAATGCATCTTTTTTTTTTAGGTCGGTTCGGCAATTCTACAACGAGATAGCCGCAGTCGACATTTCTATTAATTAAATAGATAATTATTGCAATATTGAGTTTTTTCTGCCCTCGTTGGCTTCCCAAGGTTTCAACGAATCTCTGGAAAAATTGACGATTTAAAAAAAAAAATTTTCGTACGTATGGTAGCGGTTCAAAGTTTACCGACTTTTACGGACCGTGAAAATCGGGGGTTTTTTCGGCTTCTCACAGTGATTATGAATAAACTAATCTAATGAAAAACTTGAAACTTCGTATTAGGTGAGTGAAATACTTATTTTACACAGTGCAATTGGTCCCATATTTTTACGATTTTTTTTTCTCAAGTTATGCGCATATAACCCCAAGGTCTTCTACTTCTGAAATGGATAGTAGTTTAGAATAGCGAGATTTGATGGCTTGAAAATAATCATAAGATTGAAAGTCAAGTTTATGCTCAAAAGTCGTCCACTATATTCTTCACCTTTTAAAAATACAATGGAATTGTTTTAATTCAATTTAGAATTTCAATTAAAATTGACAACAAAAATTTTTTTATAGAAAAATATATCAACAATGGGATATTTATCCCCGGAATGTTCTTTATGAATTTGGATAGCCGATTACATTGGATTTCGAAATGCTGAAAATGATTTAGTTTTTAACTCACAATTGAGTGAAGTTTCTTAATGTAATCCTTAGGTTTTCAGATGTTGATCCTTCGGTGACTCGAATTTTAATTAGTGGAAATTGTGGTGTGATATTTCCTACTTCTTATTCTTTGAGGGGATCGACGTGTCTATCCAGCAATTTTGACAGTGCTTGATTTTGCAAGGGAGGTTTGTCGCCCGGTATGTGTAACTCTGTTGTAATGGAGATTACACTCACTGAGGTGATGAAACATTTCTCGTTGACGTTGCATTTTTGTATATCGCGTTGGTTCGGTTGCTTTGAATATTTATCAAGTGGATTTGTGAATAACCGTGAAATTATTTAGAAAAGCTATTTTATAGATTTTTGAACATCACAGATGATTACATCTAACTTTTTTTCTCACAAAATCGGAAAATACACGGGGCTGCGAATCGCCCACCATGCGATCAGTAACGTTCGGTGGAGAGCTGCGACCACTCAAGGGTCAATGTAACGTGATATGGGTGATAACCACATGATTGTAGAATTCTGCACGCTGTACTGCGTAGAATTCCGACATGTCACTCGATCTCTCTTACACTTCCATCATCATGCAAACAAATGGACGACAGCACAAAAATAGTTCACAGATCCTCAGAAGCACGTACGCGTTGACGAGGCTTATCAAACTGCCGGATTCGGCTATGCCGACAACTCATTTCCATGTAACGAATATCAGATGCAGATGGGTAATGCTGTCGATTTAGATAACGCTGCCAATAAACTTGAGCAGCAGCTCGATAATGTTTTCGACATTTACCCAGAATACATAACATGTCTGTGATTTCAATCCGCGAACAATGCATAATCACGCATTCATTCTGTACTGAACAATACAGATGAATTCACAGCAAAAACCGCGGGTCGAACCGCGACCCGCGGATCAGACCGCGAGTTACACTGTGACTTGCTAAATAATCAACCCTCCCACCCACACGGCCCCGTTGCGGGGTCTCTGTGGCCAGGCCTCCACTAAATCTTTGCGCCAGAACCCGCATTAATTATCTACTCATCTATTGAATTAGTATGGAATATCCTTGTATAATGAAACTGCGGCTATTTTTCACGCATCTTGTCTCATTTTTACTGCCCACAATTAACATTATTCGGTGATGCTGTAAGGGGCAGCTGCTTCATCTATAGATGATCGGTTTGAAGTATTTTACAGTCGGACTTGAAAGTTTTCCTTGGCCGATATGCCATCGCGTATCTCGATAATTACCACTGTTTTGGCTCAGAAAATTGAAATAAAATCGAAAAAAGATAGGATCAACAAACATGATTCAGGTTGTCCTAGAGCTACTACGTGCTCTCATTTTAAATTCTTCATTTCTTCCGATCTCAAAACTAGCGAACACTTTGAAGCATTGATTTTTGACATTTTTAGGCAAATAAACCACTGATGGAGAAACGAAGACGTGCTAGGATCAACCAATCACTAGCAGCACTTAAGTCGCTGATACTGGACAGTGCACGGCTAGAAAATACGAAACACAGCAAACTTGAGAAAGCTGATATCTTAGAACTTACTGTACGACACCTGCAACGACAGAGGTCATTGACACAACCAGGCCTGTCGAAGTACAAAGCTGGATATCACGATTGCTCCCGAGAGGTGAGAATGATCTTACATACGCAGTGAATGTTGTCAGCATATGCATGATAATTGAGTGTAATAAAGAATCGACTGTATTCCATAGAATTTAGACATGATTGTTTACAACGACTGGAAGTAATTCTGGAAGTAATGCTGTCTATAATGTTTTTTTTTCTGTCTCAATTCGAATCAACGAGGAATGCAGTAGGTGACATTACGCGGAGGAGTAAGTGTTGAATAATCAATTTTGCGTTCATTTGTCATAACTCAATTGGAACCAAGTATGATGAAGTATTTGATGTCATGAAAAACATCCACGACAATCAAATTATGTTTTTCACATTGGTATTTCAACAACTAGAAGGGTTAAATGCGACATCACATTTCGATTATCATGGATTATTAAAATATGACATTTCCTGGTCAATTCAGTAGTAGTCTTTTAGGGAGTGAAATTAGGATAATTTGAAGAAAAAATCCTATAAATGGTCACATTTCAGTTGAGTCGATTAATTATTTTTGAATTAAGAGCAATTTCACATCAAATCCGAAATGAAAAAAAAATTCATCTTTCCGATTTTCTTCAAGATTTTTTTCAGGGAAGGGGTATATGAGAGTACGCTCTCATAGAATTTTTAGAACGACTCGGTTTATTTTTTGTAACGAGTTTTCATAACCAGATATGATTATTCAAAAAAATTCGCTTTTTCAACTTGAATTTTAATTGCTTGAGAAAGAGGTGAAATAATTTAATTTAATCATTAGAAATCAAATTTTCATTTCCATACATTTGAAGGTAATCAAAGCAAGCAGGGGTTCGAGCCTATCCGGCGGAAGGCAAGTGGCCGTTATTTTTTGCGGCATTAGTTTTTTTTAATTTCTATTAATTCCACTGGTAATAAGCTTCCGAATGGATCCGTACTAATTATCTATCTTTGTGATCGGCATACAACTGTAACCATATACTACAGGGTGTCTACAGGAAGATATTCAATCTTTTAATGAAATTGATTCATACAAAATAGTAAATAGACCCCAAAACTGCTCATCCGGTTGCGCCTATCCAAAATGCCAATCTTCAATATTGTAAGAGTTAAAATCATACCACATTTCAACTTGCTATCCCCATTTTTGCGTCCAACTTAAGGCTTTGTAATCGTGAATTCTTACGATTTTCTAATTTTGTGTGGAAATGATGTAGAATGTCATGAAACGTCAAAATATGATGTTTTTAGAAAATGTGTGTGTGTCTGTGTGTGTGCGGATTTTTCGGAAGGATTTTATAAATCTCCACGAAATAAGTGGGAAATTGCTTTTGTATTGCCTATAGTATAGTTATTTTTGCTAATAAATTAGCAATACGCTTCCGAATTATTATTTTGTACATCATTTCCTTCTATCAGTTATAATTCATTGATTATTTCATTTTATTAAATTGAATAAGATTTCTTTTCATCTCATTTAGTCAGATTTCCTACTTAATTGAAAGTTATCATCATCATTATTCTTATTATTTCTTTCTTCTCTGAACCAATTATGTTTTTCATCACACTGTCCATAAAACGTCACGGATACTTCGTGTCCGTGCAACGCCGTTTACGGACATTGTGAAGAAAACTTTTTTGACTCGTGCGATTGTGTTTAAAATCGGTCGATATTCCTGGGCCACTAGGCCCAGTTCAGCTCGGGGTAGTATTGGCTCGGTGGCAAAACCTGACGGGACGACTCACTGTTGCGTGTCAAGCACGCGAAATTATTAGATTATTATTTTTTTTTAATTCGTTTCTACCAATGTACATTCACACTTCAAGTATTTTTTCCCCACTTATTTTACAGAATTCTTAAGACTTTCAGTCGCATCGTTCAGAGAATCATAAAAACATAAAATCCATCCAAACATTTCCAGAATATTGCTCATTCAAACCTTTCATTGCATTTCTCTTTAGAATTTGAATCGTTTTATTCTCTCAACTTGTAAAGGACATTTTCCATTTTTCCTCATCGCTACAAGACTGTCCTAATCCCCTAATTGAAGACGAAATTTTATATCTTGAACTGTTTATAGCATCCAATAACCCATATTTTTCCAGTGCAATTACCACTTTCCTTCCCTTATTGCACTCAACTCTCGTGAATCTTCAGGTACTTTCCTTCCAGGACCCCCGCAATTGGGGAAAAGGCCCAACAGGCGCCAACGTCTCCCTACCCACCTCTTTATGACCTGCCGATTTTTCCACCACCATTCTCCTATCAGAACATAGTCCCTCCCATCCTGACAAATTTTCCACCAATCATTAGCAAATTCAGATGTCTGAACTTCTCCTTCCATAATTTTTCATCCCTTCCAACTATCGCATTGGCAATTCGTCTCCAAATTCAATTTTTGTAAGGTAGTATTAAGTCAACTCTCCGAGCAGAAACATCTCAAGCATCTATTCCCGAATTGTACTCTCAAATGTGTAAAATATAGCGAAGTTAAATTGTTAGTACGTGAGTGATTATTTCCAAGTCTCCACCATCTCCAAGTTTCTTCACAACCTAACACTTTTCCACTCAATTCCTCTCACTTATTAATCAACTGCACAAGAACGAATTTGGCGTGCAGTACAAATCGCAAATATCTTTTTGTAGAGGTCAGATCCTTGAAATTTACAACTCCAAGGAATTCAAATTGAATACGGTATTCTAGCGATTTGATCCACTCACCGTTACCGATCGACCCCACACATCTTACTATCGTTCCGGGAGTGCTAGCGTACACCACGTGTATATTTTACCGCCCGGATACATAACCTATTGTCCGCTCAATTGTTTTATCAGTTATAGTTCGGCTCAATATTATTATTTTCGTTGTGCTCAGCTCAATATTCAATCTAATTATTGTACTTCATTTTGACTCTGCGAAAACATTTACTAGTGACAATATATTGTGTTTCCTAGAAACCACGTGCGTGCAGTGATTTATTGGACCCGCTCACCCACTCCCGAAAATCCATTATTATTTCATCCATCCATCTCATATTCCATGAATTCTGAACCTCGCATCAAACAGTTGGGTCCTTCGAGCCAGAGTAATGGAATATTTTTCGATTTTTTGTGTTATTTTTGCGTTTTTTGGGAGTGTTGAATGAATCTGCAGTAGTAGTGCTCATTCGGCGGCTCCGCTTGCGACATCCGTCGGACGCAAAGGGTGCTCAACTTGCGGATCCAGAACAACTCAACCGCAATGGAATAACTCTGCTCAACCTACTGCAAGCCGTCTGCAGCGTTCAACCGGTTCAGCTCAGCTTAGTATACTTTGGCTAAGTAGCCATATATCTATTGTTTATTTTTTTTCACGGTTTTTCCGAATGTTTTCTTCGCGCCACTGGTTTCGCTCAGCCATTTTTCAAACTTAGCTTAAACCTTTTTTTAGCTTACTGGTGGACTTTGCCTGTCCTCAAATATTGCGTTCAAAAATATACTAAGTTCCTGATAAGCTAGCAGATTGAAATTTTAGGCGGAGGTACATACCTATTGACACTGCGTGCCTATGATTTTTGGGGGCGGGTGAGGGGTTGAGAAGGGGATGAAAGGGGTGTGAAATTGACATATACTAATTCGGCAAATGTGGTGCTCGGGACGTAAAAATGAGTATTTATACTCACTATTACAGTCAATGGCTATGGGCTACATCAATTTTGGGCAATCATCCCCTCGAGGGTGTGAGGGTGGGGGCGATGGCTGAAGTAGGGGATATATACAGGGTGTCCCAAAATGATCGTTGGGGTCGTTGAGGGGTGAAAGAGGGCGACATTTTGAGTCGAAAGTTCCTCTTCGACTTTTGGCTCCAATGCATAGTTAACGAGTTATTAACTAATCAATGTTGAGATTTTCGCAGATGACCGGATTAGTCGACCGTGAGCAATATGGAGCTTTTAGCTGCATTTCAAACACCCCGGGGGGAATTCATCATCAGGGATGATGAATTAATGGTATGTCTACTTCTGTTGCACTTCTTCTGCAGCATCGTCTCAAGCTTGTTCTGATGTTCGTCTGGTAACTAGCTCTAGGTGAACTGCTGATGTGGTGAAGCAAACTAGAACTGCAATGTGCACTGACGCTGGTTGTGCATTCGTTGGTCTCCATTTGAGGATGGCGAATGGTTCTGCATAGTCCAACCCCGTGTGGAGAAATGCTCTTGTTGGCGAGATTCTCGTTGCTTGTAGTTGACCCATTTGTTGCTGGGCCTGTCTTCCTTGGTGTCTGGTACAGTTGGCACAGCGTTGAATGTACGCTCCCACTGTACCTCTGCCACCGATTATCCAATAACTTCGACGTGTGTAGGCCAAGGTGAGTTGAGTCCCTCCGTGGTGGATTTGGCGGTGAGCTTCTTCGATGACTAATGTGGTGAAGCGTAACTGGCGAGGCAAGATTATTAGGTGAATTTCATCTGGATTTAACTGCGAGTTCTTGAGGCGTCCCCCAACTCTCATGATCCCTTCATTTTCTAGTGTTGGTGTCAGCTAAGCTAGTTGATGATTTCTCGGTGGTTGGTGATTTCCGTGAAGTACTCGAAGAGCTGGAGCAAAGTATTGATGTTGTGTTCTCTTCAACCAAAATAATCTCGCTTCGTTGAGTTCTCTTGTCGTCAGGGCAGGTCACGGGGGCGTTGGCTGCCTCCTGAATCTCTCGATTGCTCTGTTGATTGTTGCTATTACGGCTAGTAATTTAGCCATCGTCTAATATCTGGTGAGTAGCTCTGCGACTTCATTGATTTTAATTACAACTGGATATGCTGGTGCTGGTTTTGCTTCTTTAGCCACCTCTGGCATGTCCATGGCTGGAGCATCGATTATTGAATGTGGCCTTGAGGTCTTCAAGGTCTTGATTGATTTATTCAGGTTCTGCTCACTACTATTGATGATCTGCTAGCTGTCTCGGTGATATCTATAGAGGTACAATTGGCTGGAGCGATTTGATGCGGCTCTAACCATTATGGTGATGAGCTCTTCTCTGCCAATGCCGGGGGCATTGATTATCAGGGATGATGAATTAATTGGTGAATTTTCTTTGCTGCTCTTCTGGATATACCGGATTGTTGCTGTACTGTGCTCTGACTGTCGATGTACTCTGTGTTGATTGTCGATGTACTGTACTGTTGTTGATAGCCATAAGGCACGTCCATGGCCTCGGCTTGACGATTCCCATCTGGGCTGGTCATTACGTGAGATGCTTGATGAGCTGGTTGATGACTTGTGAGCTCGGACTGGAGTCATTTGACATGACTCTGTACACTTTGGTGATATTCTCTTCTCTGTCAATGCCGGGGGCATTGAATATTCCCAATGTCGAGGGCATTGTATACTGTTTGGTCTTCTGCTTGGAGATGTACTGCTTGGAGATCGACTGCTTGAAGATTGTCTGCTTGCAGAGATTGGCCTGAAGATTTTCGAAGGCCTCTGGTTTCTTCGTTTGATTTTCTGAATTTTGATTGATTTCGCTGGGGAGGGATTCAGTCCGACTCACCCGAGTTGTAAGATCCTGATGAATGAACCCCAATTCTTTTAATCCTGAACTGAGGATCGAGTTTGTGTTGAGTTTTCTCGAGGTGGAATCGATTTGAAATGATGACAATTGATTTGTTGAATTGTCTGACAATGATGATTAACTAGACTACCTTGATGATCTTGACTCGTAGTCTTTCTCTGGACTGTGCTGAGCTGAAGAAGTCGTAAATTCCTTCAGGCGAAGATGGATCTCTGGCCATCCACAATTTTTTTAATTGATGGATGATGAGACTACGATGACCTTGGTGCTTGCTGAGCCCTACTTGATTCAGGCTTGACCTTGATGACAGACTTTGAGGGCAACTTGTTGATCAGCTGCTGACACTGCTGATAACAATCCCCAGTTGACGATCTATTGTAATCTCTCTCTCTCTCTCTCTCTC